>NC_072736.1:156464005-156687203 GCF_026930045.1 Uloborus diversus | reverse complement strand
GGTAAATATTTTATAACGTTTTATTATTTGAAAATGTTTCATTGTTGTAAAGAATGGTAGTTTTGCATAGTCAAGAAATAAATTAATGTTTATGTGTAATATAGGGTTTTTAAAAAGGCTTTTCCCTGTAACACCGGGGAAAAAAACAACAAGAACAATTTTATTTTTAATCACTAAGAAAAGATGAAATTCTCCCTTTTTTTACTTTTCATGCTTGTTCCTGGATCAGAAGGTATTATTTGATTTCAATATGTTTTTTAAAATTTCTGAAGGCTTCACCAATCGTAACTTTTCCGTCTTAGAGTATTAAAAAGAAACGTTGGAGAAAAATTTTTAAAAAATCTGTAAGAACAAATGAAATTTTCCATTTTTTCAAATTTTTAGGCTCGTTGCGGGATCGAAAGATATTATCCGATTTAAAAAATTTTTGTTTTGTTTTGTAAGTCTTCACCAATCGCAACTTTTCTGCACTATTACAATTCGAAAATAAAAACTTTGTTTTTTTTCGTTCCACCCTAATATATATATTTAATATGTTCCTAAATTTTGGATGTTGACTTTTTTTAGTTTAATTGCTTTGTTGTTATAATAATTACTGCAATAATTAGTGTAGTAGAAAAAATCTATTTTAATATGAGCCTTTAATTTTCAATGCTTATTTTATTTTTAAGTTCAGTTTCTTTGTTTGTAATAACTACTATAATTAGCATTGTAGCAAAGATGTTTTTTGGATATGTTCCTTTAATTTTCGATAGTTTTTTTTTTTAATGTTTAGTTTCATGACTGATAATGTTGTTGTTTGCTTTGCCCTAGTACCGAATCTACTTTACCTGGGGTGTAGGGCAAAGTGGAACATGTGCCATTGTTGAAAACTGGCCTTATATCTAATAGTGTAATTAATATTAAGGAAAACTGTTACTGCATTACGTAAGTTCATTAAACGAAGACTGATTATAAACATTTGTTTCACTTTCCAAAGTTATAACTAAACGACAGTAATCAAGAAAGGCTTAAGGTATTCACGTTGCCCGGGTTCCCCTATATATATATATATATATATATATATATATATATATATATATATATATATATTGAACAAGAAAGAACGAAAACTTGAAAATTTGAAAAAAAAAATCCCAAAATACCCTGGGGCCTCATCAGGGGGTACGCCCCAAGGGTAGGCAAAAAACCATGAGATGTTTCGTGAGTGCTGCTGGCGAAATTGCCTAAAATTATATATATATATATATATATATATATATATATATATATATATATATATATATACATATATATATATACAGTAAACCCTTTCTTATATATATATATATATATATTGTTACAAATTCTGTAAATAGTAATTATTTTTGTGATTAATTTGTTGTAATCTGGCTAAATTAGGCGTTTGTTCCATTATTTTGCAACTAAAATTATCTTAGTAACGTAACCTGTAAATAGCTTCTTGTAATGTGCATACAACCCCCTGACATTCGACTGAAGTATACGGGCCCCCTATTTTTCATTGATAAGATTCGTGAATGAATAAAAAGAAAATACGAGAAGCATTTCGAATTTTGTGGAAACTTCTCAAGGATTTATAAATAGCCACAGCCGACGGCGGGATGACTCAGTCTCAAATTAGTTTTTACTTGTGAATCGTGTCAGCGGTGCGCTGGAGAGCATGTATTAGCTCTGTTTTGTGAAGCCTTTGAGCTGTATTTTTGCTTATTTGGATGTAAATACATGTGTAACCGTTGAGTTTACGGTGTTAATTAATATTTGCTTAATTGCGATGATTGATTTAGCAGTTGTAACTACGCTTCCTGTACATAGCTGTAAATAAATCTCCTATGTTTTCTCAGGAACTGTGTCTTCATGCAAAGAAAGTTTGAAGTTGAATCACGAACTTTTAACAATATATATATATATATATATATATATATATATATATATATATATATATAGTAAACCCCAATTATTCGCAAGTCATTAACCGATTAAAAAAACATGCATTTTCGCAGTAAAAGGCAAATACCAATGGCTTTTTTTTTTTTTTTTTTTTGTCAAAAAATTGTAAATAAACTCAGTGTTATCTGTTTCATTTATTGTGCGTTCTTCATCGTACATACACTTACTGCTCTTTATGGATATTAAGTTCAATTATGCAAAAATGCAAAACATTTTTACTGTGCTGTACATATTTTCATTGCTTGAAGAAAGTATTATGCATCAATACAGCTAAGTTTGTGAGGAAGGACAATTTTTAACCTGATTCGTAACTCATTTTTGCGGTTTATCCGCGGTTTTTTTTATCCGCGTTACTTGTTCCACTCAATTCCGCGGATAATCGAAAGTTTACTGTATGCAACAACACCAACTAAGCCTGCACATGGCCAAAAGTTCGTAAGTTCGCCCCAAAAGTTCGAAAACGCTGGCTAGAAATGGAATTTTTAGCATTTTGGAAAACGTTTTGCTGTTTTTGTTATTACTTGGCAAGTAACATTTCAATATTTTGTTTACGAAATTTTGAGACATTCTATTATTTAAGCTTAAACACATGGAAAACAATTTGCTTTTCGTTCAAGAAGTTTTTTTTTAAAATTGCACTTTTACCAGAGTTTAAACTAGTTCTCCTATTTTCGTTCCTCCCTCTAACACACCTTGTAAAACAAGTAATAATGGTTCAAAAACCAGGTAATAACAGTATTAATAATACTAAATACGGATTAGAAATTGTATCAAAGAGAAACGTCACAGATGGTGCTTTTTTTTAACACAAATTTTTAAATCAATTCTTGCATGATTGATTTTTCAACCCTCCAAACAAGCGTCACAAATTAATTATTATTATTATTATTATATTTTGTTTTTCGCACCAAAACGCATTTTGTGTTACCACGTGGTGTAGTAAAGACAACTCATCTGTATTTCTCTATGTTTTTCTTCATAAAAACATTTTTGGCGCACATAATATTCTGTCTCATCTTTTACTCGAATTTCTCTAGAGGACGAATATAGGCGCATCCTATTCACCAATGGGGTTGTTTCCTTCAGTCAAAAGTAGTACTTTTTGTCACTAAAATTGATAGAATAAGCAAAAAAAAAAAATAAAAATAACATGGACCCAGAAAATACTTTCATTTTTCTAACAGTTATTTTTTAATTAATTTTTTAAAATGTCCGGTTTTTTAAACAAGGCGTGGTCTTGATGACGTCAAAAATGATGCTCTATGGCGCATTTTTCTATTGCGTTTCCACGTTATGATAATCAAGAAGCGAATTAAAATTGCGCTCTACGCTTGCTATCAACCCTATCGTTGCCAATACACGTGAGTAAAGAAGCGAATTAAGTATTTTGCTCTGTGAATGGCGACACAGAATGGCATTTCATCATTTGTGATGTCATCGGACAGAAGCATAAACAGTGAAAGCGCGTCGATTTAAGTAATTTTTTAAAAATTAAACTTAAACAAATTATTTTAAAAATAGTCAGATCCTGTGTTTTTAACATGCTCTTTCAGAAAATAATACTTCTAAAATTTTGGAAACGACCCCATTGGCAGCTTTCTGCTTTCCGTGAGGTAAATCTAGTAACATAGCAAAACGTTCAGATCATTCAGTTTATAGTCTTACTACTATTATATATGGGAAAGTTTGTCTGTATGGATGTATATGGATGTTTGTAACTCTTTCACGCAAAAACTACTGAATGGATTTTAATGAAACTTTACAACATTATAGCTATAAACATCAGAATAACACATAGGGTAGTTTTTATCTTGTTATGGGGGACAAAACTCCCCATAGGGGGGCGATAAAACACAATTTTCACATAAATTCTCTAATATGGGGGTGAAAAAAATACTTGCACATATATTAACATTATATGTCCAGCGAAAGCTCTGATTTTTCTGCTGAAGATGGCACCTGTTCGAAATTTCTAAGTAAAATAAAAAACGAGTTATAAGCTTTTTAGTTCCACGTTCGAAGGCTCTCATCAACTCAATTCAGTATTTAGTGTATCATCTCAACTCCCTGTAGATAGCTTGAATTGTTGCATTGTTGACTATTTTTGCTTTTCGTCTGACTGTTCAAGGCTTTTCTCAAGTTAAATCTTAAAGTAACATTTTCGCACCTCATTGGCAAATAATAAATGGATTTGGCTGATTATTTTCCATTTTATTGGAACTTTAATGCAATTGTTGGTTTTTTTTAATTTTTTTTTAAATTTATTTGCGTTGATTGGACACTTACTCATTATCTAATCGACCAGCAGGAATCTCGCCGAATTTATTTGCGGAAATATTTCAATAGCTGAGGCATTTGACAATTTTTTCAACTGTCGTAAAAACCAGAGCTGCGGAGTCGGAAGGAAAATGGCCGACTCCGACTCCTGGATTTTGAAACGCCCAACTCCGACTCCAACTCCGGATTTTTTTTCAATTCCCTCTCCCCCTTCAGGGGAAGGGGGAAAACCTCCAAACAGAGATTGAAATATTAATTCATTTTTATGAAAATTTCGCATTTTGTATTTTATTGTTAACCCAAGACGCATAAAACGTTAGAAATTCAATTTAAAAATCAAATATTCCAATAGTTACGAGTTTAAAAGTGAGATGACTTAAAAATCCCTTTAAAAAATTTAAAAGGATTACACTTGTAATTATTCTTTGCCTTGTTACTCTTTGCTTCTTTAATGTTTATTGATCAAATCGTTTGCTTTCAATTTTTGAAAGCTGTAACTTGAGAGAAAAAAAGCTTTTTTTTCTAAGTTTAAGCTCTTGAGAGGGGTTTGCCCCGGGTGACCCCCAGCTGGTAGGGGACATCCAAAGTTAATTTCAGAGTTCATAAAAAATATAAATAGGGGAAAAGGGGGCACATGTGAACATTTTTTTTTTTTGTCTTCTTAATTTCATCAATTATCTTAATATTATCAATTTTTCAAACAAAATGTGTCCCCATGATTGAATAGTCTTTTCTTTGTGCCCTGGAATTTTTTCGAGGTTTTCAAAAAAATTATTTCTTTACTTTATGGAATTTTCAGTACCTATGGCGCTCTTTAGTGTTGAATTCTTATTACTAACTCATGTTGAACTATATACAAATTTGTACGAATAGCTTTTACTATGCCTATATTTCTTCTTCGCTAAATTTTTAATTCAAACTTTATTGGATGTTTTAGAATTAACCTTAATATTAAGATTTTAAGATTAACTGCAATTATTGAGTGTTGTAACCAAGAAATCATTTACACTTACTTTGTTCCATACTTTTTAGTGAGAACCAAGCTTATAGAAATAGTCTTTAAAAAAAAAAAAAAAAAAAAAACATTAGATTATTTCATCGGATCTTTTGGAATCGTGCTTTCGCGCCAGAACGTATTTGAATTTGCCGATCACCCTCAAAAGTTTCCACCTGAGCAACGGGCCTCGACTTACTAAATTGTTACGTTCCTTTTACTATTTTATAACTGAAATCGAACAAAACACTATATTTCAATTTTTATTTGAAAGTGATTACTTTAAAATGTTAGGCAACAAAACCGTTTGCTGAAAGTTGCTATTAGTGAAGTTAAATAGCAAGCGAACTAGGGGACGGCTGCAGAAAGTTCGGTAGGCATTCTAGCTAGCTGATTGCCATAATGGCAGTTATTTTCTCATTAGTAACTTTTTATACATGTAATCGAACCAATTGGTAGTTAGTTTTCAAAAATTGCAAGGAGAGTCAGTAAAAATGAAAGAAAAGAAAGAAGTCCGGAGTCGACTCCGACTCCTTTACTCCAAAAATCAGTCCGACTCCGACTGCGACTCCACAGCCCTGGTAAAAACTACATTATACTGTTTCTCGGTTTTCACCATGTAACCTAAATATCTATCGCCATTAAAAGATTCTTTAAAACTTTTGTTGAAATGTAAAAGAATCCGCCAACTAAATTAGGCAAATCCATAAACAAGACAAAAACTTCCTCTAATTTGTCCTTCTGCACAATTACAAACAATCGCAAAATTTTACTACTTACTTTGGAAACATTTGGGATGAAAATGTTTAGCACCATTTTATGATCACCAAAAGTATCTCAGTATTTGGCGAAAATATCTATTTGATGAAAATTTGTAACAGACAGTTCTACGAAGTAGGGAGGGAGAGCATTATCCAAGATATCCCAAAACTATTACCGCAAATTTGGTAACATTTCAAATCGCACCAAGAACCCGCAACAATTGAAATTTCCCTAAAGAGCAAGTAAAGGCGGGTTACGGGCGGTTACACATTTTTCTAAACCGTTTGTTCTTCAATAGCCATATTGATAGGCTTGCCAGATTTCTGAAATGTTCAACCGGGACACTAGAATACTCTCCCCTCCCCTCTCTACAACCCCTAGTCGGTTTTTAGAGAGTTTTAGAGAGTTTTTTTTTTTCATTCTTAATGCTGTGAATAAATGGTTACTAATTATGAGCCGAAACCAGGGGTAATAAATAATACATGACGCAAGCAGGTTTTTTTCGATTCGATTCAGAGTCACAACTGACTTCAACTGCATTTATGTCGAGGTCTGCATACTGAGTGCCTTACCTCCATTATTTTTATATACCGATAGATGGCAGCACCATCACCGGATCGAGCAGTTAATGAGAATTTAGAACTAGTCCAAGAGCTAATAGCTACCTGGTACTAGCACCCCCAGAGGTATCGTTTCACTTGGAGGACATTGAGACCACGAGCATATTTAACGTCGCCCAGTCCCCTTTAATGACGACGGTGGGTCTTCGACCAGCAAGGATCGAACCCGAGGCCCTCCGGTCCCGAGTCCAATGCCTTACCGATCAGGCTACCACGGCCGTAGGTATATTTAAACACTTTTATTTTCCTTATGTTGATATTTTTAAGTTACTTTAGTAAGAAGAAAAACTTTGAGTGAGGAATAAAAATTTACATGTTCTTTGCATTGGCTAGCACCCTTTAAGAAAATACTTTTTGTTTTTAATCTTGCTTTAAAAATCCTCACAAGTTAATCCGATATTAATTTTACAAGTCAATGTTACAAATCGGTACCTCAGAGCCAGACTAACGTAAGTCACATAATTGCTACTTTACAGGAGATAGGAGAAACATTTGTCTGGCGCAAGCAAAGGAATGGACGCGCACTCTTTTAACATTGGTAAATAATTACAGAGGTTTTTTTTTTTCAGAGCTACCGTAAAATGGTCCAACTATGGGCCACTTTTCGATGTTTTCAATGAAAATTCCGTGTGTATCTTTGATTTAGAAATTTGAGGACTTTATCAATGGTAGCTATACATCTCGTCTTTCGAATGAAATGTTTAAAAAAAGTCTAAGTTGGAAAGAAGAGGAAGGGGAATTTTTTCTTTGTGGCGCATAGTTGTACCCCTATTGGGTACAACTATGGGCCACCTCATTTTAACCTAGAAAACACAATGAAAACTTGATCTGGCCTATTGTTGTCTGAGACTACATGTTGTTCTCTGCTTGAAACTGTATAAAGAATTTTTTTGTTCCATCATTTAACGTTTTTTTTTTCTTTCAATTTTTTGAGACTTAATCATCACTTGTCATTTTGAGTGATTAATAAAGTTCAACATAGTAAACTTAGGTAACGTTCTTTATTATCTGCCTATGTTCTGACATAAAAACATTTGAAAACTAGAAAAATCTCACCAACTATAGGCTAGGTACCTATACACAGGTCTCAGAATATACGTAGGTCTGACAAATTTTAAACGAGATCCAAAAAAAAAAATTGAAAAATAAAATGCGAATTCACATTTCTTATTCCATATCTCATCAAAATAAATAATTTTTGAAAATTATTTCAGTTTGTATTTGGTCCGGCTTTTAGTCAGCACCTTCTTCAAAAACTCCTAGTACGGGCAATAGAGCGACCCCCAAGCCTTCTTTCTTTTTCTTGGCATTATTTACAATAAATAACACAAAATATGACGAAAGCATCCATACAGGGACTAAAATGAAGCCCCAAGCCACTAAAAACCGTGAAAAATAGGTGGCCCATTGTTGTACCCCAACATTCCCATTTTCGATAAATGTTGAGAGCTTGTGAAAAGTATAAAACATTTTAAGTCAACAAGCGGCTTAATTCATAACTGACAAAATAGTAAAGCAAATCCTGAACATACCATACCTTGGAAAACGATATAAGTTGCCTGCCCAAAGGAGACTTTTGGCTCTTCCACGCAGTGAGTCGAATTTCACACTAAGAACGACTAAGTTATCTAAGGTATACAAAAGCAATGGCAATCTCTGATAAAGCGTCTTTAATTACCTAAATGGTTACACTACCTGGCGATTTTTTTTTTTACAGCTCTTAAGTTCGAAAAAGAGACCACTAGAGAGCAAAATCATCACAGTGGCAACAGTGGCCCATTATTGCCCCCTTGTCACAAAGTTGTACCGTTTTACGGTACGTTTGCATGACTCGATGTGAACTAGAATTCTGCATACAATGGAGTAATAAACAGAAAATCGCAATTTTTGGACTTAGTCTGGCTCTGAGGTACAGAAATGACAAAGTTATTATTTTAAATAATCCTTCACAGCTAATTATTTTTAGACTTTTTGGGTCATCTGTAATCAAATTTATATTTAATAGGGACGTGAAGTAAACCGGCCGGGACACCGGGATTTTGTCTGAAAACCGGGACGTCGGGCAATCCTACACATGAGGAAGGTTATATAAGGTTAAGGACTATGTTCAAAAAAAAAGAAAAAGAAAAAATATATTATCTGATAAATCTTTAAACAATTGAAGTTTAGTTGCATACAAGGTCTGTATAAAAAGTAATGATACTGAGCTGTGTTCTAAGAATTTCTTGCAGATATTAATACTCACACCTAATATTCTTCCAAATAAGACTCTTGGCCAAGCACACACTTATCCCAAAGAGTCTTCTAAGCTTCGAAGGCTACTTTGTAGTCTGCTTTCAGAATGCCCTTTAACAGTCTTGTACCAGCGCCTTCACGGCCTCCAGAGCTACATGGCGATGCCCTTTTAGTGATGTTTTCATCTTTAATAACAGAAAGAAGTCAGCTGGAGCTAAATAGTGGCTGTAGGCGGGCTGGGGTAGCGTAGAGATACCATTATTGAGCAGGAAGTCTTGGAGAATGAATCAGGTGTTTTCAGCATTTCTCAAGTGTTCAGCGATGATGCTGTGAACTGTCATTTTACCAAGTCTAACTTCACCTGCAATCGTTCTCACACTTAACCGGTGGTCCGAATTTATCACAACACTCACACGTTCCTCATCTGCGTACATTCTGCTGGTTGACGGACACCCTGTTTGAGATTCATTCCCGACGCTCTCCCGCCCATCTTTGAAACACTTGTGCCACCGAAACACATGCGCCTTCAACAAGCAATTATCTCCGAACACTTGCTTACACAGCTCTGAAGCCTCTGAGACCGATTTACCAAATTCCACACAAAACTTAATCGCGTAACGCTGCTCAAATTTTATCTGCATTTTGGAGCTGGAACCGACGTTAGCAACAGAGGTCCACTATAACGACGATACTGTCCGAACAAAGACTCCCAGGCGACTGCGGACCGGAGTCAGTCTCACCAGTAACCCCCACCACCGACCTAACCAGTTTCTGCGCACTTGAGAGGTACAGTCGCATCAGGAAGAAATGAGTCCTATTACTTTTTATACAGACCCTGTATTTTGGAAATTCTTCAAATTTTTGCTTGCTTCAATGTCGTGCTTTCGTTTTGAATGAATACTATTTTATTCTTTATGTTATTGCTATTTTACTTTTATGGGTAGTGAAGAAGCTCGATTTTAAATCACGTCAAAGCGGTGTGTTTTGAGTTCTTTCAGTTAAAACCGGAAACGAATGAAAGTAGCGATTTTTCCTCACAGTTATTACTGACGCCGGGTATTTTTGCTAGTTACGCATAAATGTGTCAAATGCAACGAAATAAACGCATTCTAATAACCAAAAAGAGCATTTTCAAACAGTATTCCGATAATTTATCGTTTTCAAAAATCAGAATAATGACTCACAAACGTTGAGTCAGCGGACTAGACTCATAAAACTTCCACAAATAAATATTGTTCTTAACCGCAATCAACAAAAAAATCAACTCTGGCGACATCTGTTGTCAAACCAGAAAAAAATAAGGGAACGGTATACGGCGACTTTACACCATATAAGAATAATTCATGATAACCACAAAGCCCTGATCAGGGACGGTATCTGAGAAAGGTCTTGAAAAATGAGCTAAAATGCTTAAAACTCCCGTCGCAATTAATTAAGAGAAATGGAAAAAAATAAATCTTACAGTTTAAAAGATCCGTTCTTTCGATTGATATATAATGTTAACTTGTGCAAATAATTTTTAACCCGCACTGTTTGAACTTCATGTAAAACTTATGCTTGAAATTAGAACAAAACAATAGCTGTTCATAGAAATTTTTTCGAGCCCAGCCATAATCAAAATAAATCATATTCTGTAAAAAAAATAAAAAAAGCTCAAACTGCTATGCCTTATGTTTTAAATGTTTTAGAGGAAATTCAATAGTCCTCTAAAATGCTTGTTTGCAGTAAAGGTAACAAAACACATAAGCAAAATTTAATAAGACAAATTATATGCAAAACTTTTCACAGAGACACTTGAAGGCACTAACTAATGAAATTACATTCGTTTATTCTGTAAGGCAGAAAATATTTCCCTTTTTATTCGTGGGAAAATAAAACAAAACTTTTAATAGGATTAGTAAATTTCAAAAGTCAGAGATTTGCATCTCCTTGAATCTTTTATCTTTCTTTGGCATTCCAGCTTAAAACGGAAGAAAAAGATCGTCTGCCTGACTGCAGATATTTGCGTCTTTATCGCCACCGTATACCGGTATAAGCAAAGACCTTAATTTTTTTTTCTTTCGAAACATAACATCTTAAATTGGGAAGAACGATAAAAAGTGCTTTATTCAAAACATGTTCCATGGATTGTCATTCATTTCCTCCATTTTTCGGACAAATGGTGAATTTACACGAGAAAAAATCTTCCTCGTTCGCTGCGAACCGCTTTCCGAACCATTTTTCACATCTTTGTATGAACTGAAGCGCTGCTTTGCAAATGCGTGACCCATCGATGCAAACAATTGGTAATCGGAAAGAGGCCGATCTGGTGAGTAAACCGCATGCGGTAGAACTTCCTAGCTGAGCCCCTCTGTCAAACCTTTGCAGTATATGATAGAGCATTGAGCATGAAGAAAAATGAATTTATGCAGCCCCTTTCCTTTTCTGATCCCACCAAACACAGAGCATCGTCGTTTTGCCAAATTCACACGCCGAAACCATCGCTTGTACGAAATCTTGTGAAGGAGCATGATCATCGTAATCTTCTCGAAATAATCAGTATGATTCGGCAAGTTTTCTTCAACGGATCCTATTCACCTGACGTCACTGCGGGTATAAAACGTCACTGCAGTGCATTGTGGGAGCTGTAGCAAACGAAAATCCGGTAGTAAAGCTTATAATAACACTTGCTTTTATCCGGCTTATAAACCCTTCTTTCTGTTTAAAAAACAGAGCTTTTGGAAGTTTTTAACTAAGAAACGTCGTAAAAGAATGATGAACGATTCATTTGATACGAAATACTCTCTTTTTGGTTCCTTATCAGAAACATGGTGAAAACTAAAATTCTCTTTTTACTTTTCCCTTTTCTTGGCGTTTTTCATGCAGCCATAAGTCTGTATAAGCCCTAAGCATGTTCATAATGCGTATGAAGTCCAGTAATCTTTACTAATAATAAAGCTGAAAGTCTCTCTGTCTGGATGTCTGTGACACGCACAGCGCCTAAACCGTTTCTTTACTAATAATAAAGCTGAAAGTCTCTCTGTCTGGATGTCTGTGACGCTCACAGCGCCTAAACCGTTCGGCCGATTTTCATGAAATTTGGTACAAAGCAGTGGCGGCTCGTCACTATGGGCCGGATGGGCCGAGCCCACCCGACAAAATAGTACATAATTAGATTATTTAAAAATGTCTTTTGTTGTCGAGTTTTAAATAAAATCAGGGTATGAAACTGATTTTAAATTTCTAGCACTCTGCTAATCGCTTATAAGAAAAAAGTGTTCATTTTCTATCAAATAGCGACAGCGCTTTAAGAATGGTTCTTTAGGCCATTTTAACGGCGGCCCACAACTTAAAACCAACTGCGAGTATTAAATCAAAGTAACGAAAGCGGCAAGCAACATCACCCCGAACGATGCGTATGGGCCGGCTGCATTTAAGCATACGGTACTCGAATTTGGACATGTGAATAACACGCGCTCTTCATTGGTCGAATCGTCTGTCAATCAATCGCCTTTCGCTGGAAGAGATGCGAGAACGTTAAGTCCGAATGTAAACATCGTGTTATAAGCTGTTTATTTTTCATTTTTGAGAAATAAATTGTTTTGCTATCTTTTTATGTTTCTCTAAAGCATAGTGGCCGCAATTTTGTTCTGATTTTAGAAAGAAGGTTATGTTTGAGTGGCAACTATTTTGTTGTTTACATTGTGGATTTCTGTTGCTTGCGATTCGAGTATGCTTCTTCATTACCTTTTTTTTAATGAATTTTAAGCATAAGTGGCGTTTCGTTTTACGCATTGATTGGATCATTAAGAATATTCATTTTTATCTTATTGTTCAATCATTGCTAAGGTGAAATTTGCTAGAAAATAATCTTACTATAATTATTTTCCAACGTTACTATGAATCGTTATAGCAACTGAAACTCGAGTGATGCAATAACTAGAAGCAAACTTAAAAGAGACATTAAAAAGATGATGATTTAAATACCTGCAAAATAGCTGAGAAAAGTTATAAGAAATAGTTTGCTAGACATATCCTTTAAAGTATATTTAATTTCTGTTCCACGCTGTCACAAACTTTAACGCTGATTTAAAGCTGGAATTGTGTCACCATTGTGTGCTAGTACTGGCTTGTGCCTATCCGCGTTTTGTGTCCGCGGGGGCGGTTACAGGAGAGGCCATAGGTCATGCCCCCCCCCTCTTCAATTGACCACAATACTATCCATCCCTTGTGGTGAAATATTTTATGAATAAAGTGTAAACAATTACAATAACAAGGTGGCGACAAAAACTGAAAAAAAGTTCCTTGACTTTTCCATGATTTCCCTGACTAAGTTCACCAAATTTCCCTGATTTACGTTGCCAATGATAATAGTTTTCTTGCTTTGTCCTACTTGAAAACCATTGCATAATTAATAAAATGCAGTGTTTAAAACATTTTAAGCTGCTAATTAAAAATATATTTGAAAAGATGCTTCCTTTTTACTAAAAATAGTATATTATATTGTTTACAGGGAAATGTTATAGGAAATCTAAAACAACTATACTTTACTCTCAGTAACTAGTTAACATAAGAATTCTACAAAAATATTACAAACACTCTTAAAGAAATATCTAATCATGATAAATTAAAAAGTTAATATAGAAAAAATTTTAAACAAATTTTTCAAGCGGTATAACTATTGCTGCAAGAATAATTAAAAAAAAAAAAAATATGTGCACAAAGTAACTCAATTTCAAATTATTTTCTTATTTGTTGAGGGAAAAAATCTTAGATTACTTTTGTAACAAACAACATTGAAATGCAAAAAAAAAACAATAAATTAATTTCAAAATATATTTATATGTATGTATCAATTGATTTTAAAATAAAAGAATTTTATAGTCTGAAAAAAAAAAACCCTTCGTATAATCTGAGGCGACAGCGAATAATACGATGGCAAAAAACAAAGTTGACTCTCATTCAACATTCAATTTTAGCAATTAAATTAAAAATGCGATGAAGTAATAATTTTTAAGCTTTTATCTGTATTAGTTTAAAAAACAAAGATTTTTTCTTGAAATCATGATTACAGTATGCTAATTACTTCAAGACAATGAGTAAAGGCAAGGGAGCTAATGAACTAATGACGGCTTCCTCTTTGCCGGTAGGCTTGTTTATGCTACGTAGCATGGAACTCGTCAAAGGTAAATTCGAGTACATAAAATAAACAACTCTACACACACAGAAGCAATCATGGGAAGTTCATCCTATGTTTAATAAGTTAAGATTCAATACTTTGATGTTGAGAAAAAAAGATGCACAAATATGCGGCAGTGTATAATCGCACCTCATTAATTTTACTTTTTTCTCAACAGATAATTCGCAGAAGACTCAAAGGGAATTAGGGTACTTAATTATGCAAAGCAAAAAAAAAATTTTTTTTCCTTCATTTAATCAATTTTCCCTAAATTTTTGTTATTTTTTCAAAATTCCCTGATATTTCAATGATTTTTCCCTGATTAATAAAGTTCCCTGACTTTTCCCTGATTTCCCTGATCTGTCGCCACCCTGAATAATTAATTGATCAGGATAATTGATCTAACTCAAGATAACTCATGAATTATCTTGAGTTGTAAAGGTTGAAACCTTTTTTTTAATTGTTCATAAAATTCTTTCGTAAAGTTATGTGGTGCCTTATTGCTAGCTGATTTGGTGCTTTTTATTGACACTTAAGCAGTTTCAAAAAATTTTTGTGGTCAAAACTCTAAAAATTTGTCAGCATCATCCTCCACTCCTCCCCCCCCCAAAAAAAAAGTAGTTAGTAGCCGCCCTTGGGTATGTGATTTCTGAAATCCTGTGATTTGAAACAAACGAACCCGTTTTTTAATGTAAATTCTGGTTTAGTTAAGCTTTGAAAAAAAAAAAAAAAAAAGGTACGCTACCACAGATAACTCGTAACCATCCTAACGAAAATTAATCTCTCTTAATAAGGCTTTAAAACAAGAAGCTACAGCTATTATTATTATCATGGTAATTATTTTCATAGGAACATTTTTTTTCAGTCAAGCATAAGCAAAAAATAACCACAATTGCTTAAATATAAAAAATAACTCCTTTTCCTGTTTTAATTGCATTTTATAAGAAATTTTATACATAATTTTGATGTTTAGCTGTATTTCCCTTTGTCAATTTAAATATTTTGCAATTGATTGATTCAACAACAATTTTAAATATTTGAACACCAATGGCAAGTTTTGTACTAATAAATCCTGGAATACATCACACTGTAGTTCAACAGCTTAATTAATCAAAATTGACTTTGAAATATATATATATATATATATAAATTAGCCATAAATAATTATTTTTTAATCATTTATTAACACTACAAATCTATAGAAAACATAGCTGCACAATTTGAATTAAAAGTTCATAACATGTTTAAAAAAATCTTTAAAAAAAATCAAGGTATTCAAAGTTAAATTAAGTATTTTTAAAAAAGGACGAAGGAAAAAAATGAACTTACCAGTAAACGAACTTTTGACCTGATGGGTATGAATTTCTCGTGTTCCACTTAGTTTTTGTTTTCTTTCAAAATTCTTGGACCCAAGTATCTATGTCCAACGTGGACGTGACGTTGCTTCTTATTAAGATCTTTTCATCATTTTTTACAATAATATTGTGAAACTTAGCAATAAGATGTTCGCTTTTTATTTTCATGGAGAACGAAAGCGAATCCATATCGGCCATCTCAGAACAACATGGCGCGCATTTCAGCGGCGGCGGCGGAGCGAAAGGCAATTGATTGACAAACGATTCGACCAATGAAGAGCGCGTGTTATTCACATGTCCAAACTCGAGTACCGTATGCTTAAATGCTGCCGGCCAATCCACACGTTCAATATCCTCACTCTCTAAGAGCTGTTAGGCAGCTACTGTGCGATGACATGGTGCATTGTCGTCCATGAAAAGGAACTGCGGACCCATAGCGCCTCTAAAAAGACGCACATATGGAAGAAGAATCTCGTTACAATAACGGGTCCCGTTGACTGAACCTGCGTCGAAGATGTGAAGGTCTGTACGACTACCAAGCATGATGCCTCCCCTAACGAGAACACCGCGACCTCCATACCTGTCCCTTTCAATGGTGTTCGAGGGATGATTGCGGCTTCCCCGCTCTCTCCAGATGAGTATGCGATGAGAATCGCTACTCAGACTGAATCTGCTCTTATCTGTAAAGAGTACTCGTCCTCATTCATTGTCTCTTCAATTCCGGTGTTCCCGGCACCACAGAGAACGCCTTCTACGATGGGCAGGCGTTAGAGGTACACACTGTATAGGGCGTCGTGCAAGCAGACCACCACCGTGCAGTCTTCTGGCCACGGTAAAACACGATATCGGTCGTCCAGTCGCCTGTGTCGTGTGTCTAGCGATTTCTCCCGCTGTCTGCCGCCTGTTTCTTCTGGCCTGTAAGACAATATACCGGTCATCTGCGGGTGTGGTTCCTCGTGGACGACCACTACTGAACCCCCGGATAGCTGTTCCTGTAGTTTAAAATTTTGTCTCCAAAGTCGTGAAGCGATGCTGTGAGCAATTCCGAACTCTGCAGCCACACTTGTCACATTGCGGCCTTCCTCCAACTTCCCAATGATTCGACCTCGGGTAAAAGCATCCAGATGTCGTCTAACAGATTGATTATTCGCCATTTCTCGCTGAGGCAGCAACTCGGTGTGATTTTAACTGCTATACGGCGTGCAATCTCTTTGCCAGAAATACTGATCTTACACCGACAACATGCTTTATACTACTCAGACACTCCCCCATTACGTCTGCCTGCATATCTGCGCATGTGCTACCGTACATATTACTTAATCTCCTGATTGGTCTTTCTTTGAGCTCTGCCTTTTCGTTCAGCTGATATGCTAATTTTTCGACTTCGTTCTTAATTTTTGCATTACAGTGTATATCCTCACATTAATTATTGAGAGAAACTACATAATATCGCTAACAATTTTTTATATTTTTTCAAGTAAGATTCATATGGTAAAATAATAACTATCCTAGTAAAATAATAAATTCTCTCTGGATATAATACATTGAATAAGTTTTATTTTATAATACCATGCGATATTTCCCAAATCATAAAAGCATTACGTAAGTAGAAAAAATAAAACAAACTCTTAAAACTCATACTATAAAAAGAAATCCCCTTAGAAAATTCGGTCTTAGATAATGTTGATTCCAATTTTCAGCTAGTCAAGTCACCAATGCTTTAATATTGATTTAAAGATCAAACATGATCTTTTTAGAAAGCTTTTATGTAATGAAAAACAGCTAAGATCTGGGCCAATGAATTGATTTATTGTTTTAATTGATGAAATGTTGCTAGGATTTTCGCATTTCTTTAATAAAAGTACTCAGTCGAAGTAGAATTCAGTTAAGTTCTATGTGAGCCTCTATGTTATTTAAATTTGAAATTTATTTATTTTTTATACAAGCTTGTGAAATAATGATAAAACTCAATCTACTGAAAAATATTGCACGATTTATATCATCTTACGACTGATTTCTTTTTAAATGTTGAAATAACCAATTAACTTTTATGATATTGAACAAATTACAGGGTTAAAGATTGCCTGACTTTTGAAGACTAAAAGTAACCACAGTTAACATCCAGATAACTTTTATGATGTTGCACAAATTGCAGGATTAAAGAAATAGTTTGGTTTTTGAAGACTGAAAGTAACCATTAAAACTCAGTTTACTTTAATGATGTTGGACAAATTACAGGACTAAACATTGATTTTTGAAGGCTGAAAGCAAAGATCCAGTTAACTTTTACGATATTGTACAAATTTCAGCATTAAAGATTATTTGATCTTTGAAAATTAAAAGCAATACTTTGATGCAAAGAGAGAATATTGCAAATCATAATCAAATAAACTTCTTCCTTTTATTGGGCAGATAATTCAAGACTGCAAAGTGATCAAAATTTCTTTTGTTATGTCCATTATCTATGTTAACTTTTTCTTTCAACAAATATTTTAAGCATACATTGGAGGACTAGCTCATATTTCGCAAGTTCTTTGAAAGTCTTATTCTTCTTTCTACATTTCTTATTACACGTCATTTCATCATGTGTGAATAATTGTTTTTGTTTTTTTCATCATCATCGTCAGGTAATTTTTTTGTAACAGTGTTTTTTCTGAAGACAATTCGCTTAAACTGAATAAAATGAAAAGAGATAATGTATTCATTTTGAAAATTTAAATTATGGATGTGATGCTATACATATGTGAAAATTATTCTTTAATTCTTTCTTTTTAATTCTTCTGTGAACTTATAACTTTAAAAAAGGGTTTAGCTTGACCAATCAAAAAGGAAACGATATCACACAGAAAAGGAAAAGTTGAAAGAATTACAGAACGTATGACAATGGAAGAAACTAGATTTCGATTTCTCAAAGCAAATACATTAACTTCTGCTACAGTCTCCATTGCTAAAGCACTTTCCGTTAATTTGACATTGTTGACTCTCTGTGGCGTAGAAATGTATTCCTCAAAGTCCAAAAGAGACTCGTTGAAAAAACGGTCAACAATACTTTTACTGAAACTCATTTGGTTCTCCTTGACCATGTACAATTTTACAATCGACATTTTCTCCATTTTGATCGGAGACTATGGGAAGGCCTCAGTGATATTTTCATGGAGTTCTGTCCTGATGGTCACACTAAGAATGATATTGTTCTTAAAAGCAAAAAGAATAACAGAGTTACTTAATCAAATACAATCAATGATGCAATTTTTAAATTCGAAAGACTTAATGAAGGTCAAGCGAAAAGCAATTAGCTATGCTGTCTGCACCATCGTATTCGGAGGTGTTCTAAGCAGTATGTCAATCTTGAGGAATGAAAGACACCATGCCTCAGCAGACGAAAACTCAGACACTCTTAGTAGATGGAAAATGAGTTTCGTTACCTACAAAGCAGTCGGAACGATTAAAGTATTAGTATCAGGAGTAAATTGCACAGTAGTCATTGGGAACATAATATTATTCTACTCCTTATTGTGCTTTGTGTTTCAAAATGTTAGTAACAACAGAATTTCACTATTGCGTGAAAGAAATGGTCGCTTGAAAAGCTGCCGATTCTGCATTTTGCAACATAATTTCATTGTTTCAAAGCTTTTTTTTCTTGATGATGTTCTCTCCTTGCCAATTTTTATCAATGTTTTGATTTCTATTATTCTTTTGTTTTTTAATTATTACAAACTATTATTTACTGAGCGCACAACTGAAAATTTGACATTGATTGTAAGTCTCTTTACTATTTTTATTCATACTTCTTACCTGACATTTCTCACCGTATCAGTAACTGGTGCTATAGAAGCAAGCCATAAGTATTACGAGGCGGTGCACAATAAAGCAAAGCAGTTTCCAAACCAATATATTGAATTAAAATCATTGTTGATAAATAAGAAAAAAGTGAATCTCACACTATGGAAGCTGTATTTTATAGATAGGCGACTAATGATCAAAATTTACGGAAGTTTACTAACCTACGGTATACTTATAGCAACATATCAAGGAATTCCATTCAGTCAATAGATAAAACCCAGGTATATGAAGAAGCTCCCGCTCCCTGGTTTGCTATCGCTGGTCAATTACCTTAACTACAAGCAGTTCTTTCCGATTTGATTCACGACCGAAGCTAGCTGTGCTCACTCATCAGCAGATCCACTTAAAGCTTAATTACTATAACTGTCCAGCAGGGACGCCCCAATGGGAGGTCACAGCGACCTCCCAAAGATTTCCTTGTATGCTTAAATGCGGGCCGGCTCCCTTCCTGCCCCCTCGAAAAGTATCTTCATCCAATAGCAATAGTAGAAGCAATGGGAGGAATGTGTCTCGTCTCACGTCGCTTATACAAAGTTTCAGTGAGGCGATGGGCAGAATTTTCGTAGCCCACCCCACGGGGAAAGGAAAAGTTCTCTCATCGCTTTCTCTTTCTCTCTCTCTCTCTCTCTCTCTCTCTCTTGATTTAATCCATTTTTTCCTTTTCTTTAATCTTAAACGGCAGTTATTATAAGGTACTGGGGTTTACAATATTTTGGGTTCCCACTCATTTCATTACATGGGATGTCCATTTTGATTTGTTTATTTTTCTTTATGGAACTTAGATCGCATTCTTGAAATTTCTGAATGGACATTATTTTCGAAAAGGCGTTTGCCATTTTTTAAGTTTTAGTTTGAATTTAGGTTCAATTGGTTTTCAGTGTCGTGCTAATATAATAAGAGTTAAGACTTTATATTTTTGAATCAAAAGCTGCACCTAAAATAATCTCCATTGGTGAGATTTTTTTCAATTTTCTTATAAGCTATGATATTTGGTTAAAGTAATAAGTCTTAATCGTGTTGGCCTTATTGTCATGCCTTTTCTACGCTAGAGTATTCTAACGCTGAGCAAACCTAAATTATTACACAATGAAAATTAAAAGTAATTTAAATTTCTTATACAAAGAATATATTGGTAATTAAGTAAACTGTGTTTCCAGAAAAATTAGTTGCCAGTTTCGTAATTTGATATATATGTGGCAGTGAGAAGCAAAGGGATGTAAGTGGCAATATTAAAAATTTGGAGATAACCAGTACAAATGGTAGGTGAACCTCTCCTCTGTCTTAGGGCAAGAGAAAGCACTAGTAGCCCTGGTAGGTGCGGCTCTACAGCATGATTTAGAAAAAAAAAAATCTATGAAAGCCTACCTAGGAAGTTATCTTTAAACGCGTTTCACTCAAAACTTGAAAATGTCCACTTACATCCTTTTGCTTCTCACTACCTCATATAATAACGAAGCATGTTAAAGTGAAAATTAATGCTACTGCATGATCCCAGTCACAATCTAAGTTTTGCTATTCTGTGTGGGAAAAAGGAGGGGGAGGGGTCTTATTGGTCTTCATTGCCTTATTATTTGGCACGCTCACCTTAGTTCTCTTCATTTTATCTGTTTTCCTTTTTCTTGTGAGAACTTTATACAATCGTCAGAGGCAACCCGACCTTTTGGGATGGGAGGAGAGTGGTTGAGTTCTCAATTCATAAAACGAAATTCCGAACTTTACCGAATGATATAAATAAAGCATGCACACATACTAAAACATAATTAGAAGATACATTAGGCCTGAAAAGCTATATGAACTCCAAATTTGCCAAATAAAGAAACTTTTGGGAGGCCACAATGACCTCCATCAGGGCGCCCCTGATAACAGCTAACCCCTGTGGCGGACCCACCCGCCAAATTAAGCCACGAGCCGCCACTGGTACAAAGTTAATTTGTAGCATGGGGGTGTGCACCTAGAAGCGATTTTCCGAAAATTCGATTTTGTTCTTTTTCTATTCCAATTTTAAGAACTTTTCCCGAGCAAAATTATCATAAGATGGACGAGTAAATTACCAAGTTATCATAACGTGGAGCCGTAACATGGGCAAGCCAATTGGCGAGAAATTCACCACACATTGTTTGTAAATATACAGGCGAACCAAAAGACCTTTTAATTTTCTACTACGGGCAAAGCCGTGCGGGTACCACTAGTCCTTAAATAAAACGAGTATTTTTAGCACTATACTAACACTGCGTAGTTGGTCAAAATATCCGCAGGTCGACAGCTGAAGGGACCGTTGCCAAATTGTGAATAGGATCCACTGAATGCCGAAATGGGAAGATTGGGCGCCGTCAATTGGGCATTGGGAACATCTGGCGTCGGGAACTTGGGGCGACTAGCACTTTGGGTGCCGGGAACATTGGGCGCCGGGCATATTGGACACCCAATGTTCCTGGCGCTCAATGTTCCCGGCGCTCAAAGTTCCCGGCGCCCAATCTTCCTAGACCGACTGAATGCAATGCAAAGAAATTGTTGCTGTCCGCGAACGCTCTTCGTTCGGTATTAACTTCGGCATATTGAACCCAACAACACAACAGTATGCACACTTTTCCAAACTGGAAAAGAACGCTATTGGGACGTTTAAGGGGGAAAACGGTGGTCATATTTGGGTTCAGGGAGAAATTTTTAGTGATGTTCCGGATATCCGTATCTGTATCCGCTACGTTTTTGACGGATCTTAAACGGATCTTTTCTATTCTAAAAATTCTTAAATATTTGAATAAAAGACTCTTAAATTCCGTTTAAATTAGGTTTTATTCCCTATTTAAATTATAAGGTATCATTTCAGAAACCCACGGCCCTCTCAGACATGTTTAAAAAAAAAAAATATTTTGTTTAATATTAGTTTTTTTTATTTATTTGGGGTTTCTGTTATTCTTCATTTTTGCTTCGGCATCCTTCAAAAAAAGTGAGACAATATTCTTTATTTACTGATTGTAAAGGTGTTCCCGGCTCTGTTATTCCGTCAGTATTTGGGTGCAATGAATGGGTCAGTGCTGCATTTATGCTGAAATAAAATGCGAAAAATTATTTCTAGCCTATCCAGTAGCAGCTTTACACTCTTGCTCCTGTATCCTACATCTACAGAGCAAGCTAGAAATACTTTTTCACATTCTATTTAAGCATTAATGCAGCGCTGACCCGTTCCTTCCAACTCTCCCTCAATTTTAACGGAAATTTCTTTAAAAAGTAAATCATAGTCTTGATTATACAAGAATTTTCGCCGTAGATGACATTTTTTGAAGAAACAGTGTTATTATTATGACGGGAATACCTTCCGTAATAAATTTTACACTTGGATAGTTGAATAGGGCAGAAAATATTTTGAGATCCGTATCCGTATCCGCGGATCTTGACACGAATGATCCGGATCCGTATCCGTATCCGCGGATCTACTTTTCTGGCGATCCGGCACATCACTAGTCATTTTACATAAGAATCAACAAAAATGATATAAGAAGCATTTTGAAGATATTTTTTTTACTGCACGATGTTATTCGTGCAAAAAGTTTTGGATTGGTAACTTCAAATCAGCACTGTTTCCATTTTTAACACTAGTCGGTGGAGTTTGTGCAAAAACATTTCACTTCCGGATACCAGTATGAAATTTTGTACAGTACTTATGTTCATATAAGAGAGCAAAAAAAAACGCCGGGAGGCAATTGATTGGATGTCAAAACCCCCCTGTGGTGACGTCATCAAAATGGCCGCCATGTATCGGTTAGTACGTTGGTTTAACTACTTAGAACTACATAATAGGTCATAATTTTGTAAAATTTAAATACATTATGTGAAAGCCGTTTAAAAAAGCTCTTCATCAGTGCTTAGTTTTATTTTCTACTAGCGGTACCCGCACGGCTTTGCTCGCTGTAAAAAAATTAAAAGGTCATTTGATTCGATTGTATATTTACACACGATGATGAATTTTTCGCCAATTTTGCTAGGCCATTTTATGGTTCCTTCCTTCCTTCCTAAGTTGCAAGACAGCCCTGTGTGGGCCCTGGCCTTCTCAACAATTTTTTTGTGTTACGGTTCCACGATATGATAATTTGGTAATTTACTCGTCCACGTTCTGATAATTTGCTCGGTAAAATATTCTTAAAATTGAAAAAGAATAAAATCGAATTTTCGAAAAATCACTTCGAGGTGCACACCCCCATGCTACAAACTAATTCTGTGCCGAATTTCGTGAAAATAGGCCGAACGGTTTAGGCGCTATGCCGACAGATACCCAGATAAACTTTGAGCTTTATTCTTAGTAAAGAACAAAAAAGTTTAATAATTATTACAATATCAACGTGAAAATTGATAGGAAAACAATGACTTTCTTGTATTCGCCGATATTGGAGAAAAAATTTTACTGTTATGCCTGCTTTATAAAAGAACCTTTACAGTTTCATTAAATTTAAATTTGTACTTCATGTTTTAACACCTTTTCTAAGTATTTTACCTGTATATTGAATGAAAGGGAGGTTAAAATGCAGAAATAATCAAAGTCATCGCCCCAAATGGATCGAGGACTTAACTATTAATGCTAGCGTATAATAAAACAATTTTGTTAAACATGCTTACATTTTAAACATTTAAGAGAAATAGTTGAAAATTTTACACGTTTTAACACAAAGAAAATATACCTGTTATAACGAAAACTGTAATAAGTTTTTTTAAAGAACGTTTTACGTATTGCACTGACCCTTACAACTACAAAGAAGTGTACAATTCAGACCTGATCTGACGCATCGACAGCGTGTAGACATCTCTTTGCACTTGCATGACATAAGTTCTTGTAATTTCTCAATTGTCATTTCGGGGAGTGCACACCATAGAGGTTCAAACTCTTCAGCAATATTTTTCCATCCCCACTGACATGGATCCAAGAGCTGAAAATTTTGCTGAAGACATTTTATCCATAGTGAACACTGTAACATTGCTCTCTTTAGGTGATGCAGAAGAACGTTGCTAGATGGTGGAATACATTCAACTGGTCTGTTTTGCTGGGTGAAGAAAATTCTCCTAGCCGCATTTACGGTTTCCACTGAGCTCTAAGAATGATACGTCAGGACGACGAAGCGCTGAATAAGTAGGAAATGCTTATTGTCTTCATTGATGCTTTCGGGTACTTTAGTATAGTACAAAAAAACTTTATCAACATCTTTAAAAGCCATCCACATTTTTCATGCAGTACCTAGTTTTACCAATGCTGGCCAAACTAGACACCGGATCAACTCATGTAAAGGCATGTTAAAAATTCAGAAGATCTGATACACCTAGTGGTACTTTACGGTGCAAAACGTGGATGGAAAGATACCATTCAGATATTCTCCACTTCCATACTCCACCCATAGCTCTTGCAGTTTCGGAACTCGGAATATAGCAATCACTACATCATCCCTGTCAACAGTTTTCACAGTGATCTTAGCATGACCCGAGTATTCTACTGCATGCTGCATATAAAGGAATAGCATCGCATCGGCTTCTTCGTGGGATACAGGAGACATGGTTTCAAAATTGTTCTTGACTGAAGCAACTAGTGTCTTTGTAGGTGCATATAACCTGCTTTCCATCTGGTAGATCCATCTTCACGAGATTTTCTGCCAAAAATTCGAAAACCTCCTCTTTATTTTTATCTTTCGCAAGAAATTTAGTAAATGACTTTGATATCAAAACATTGGATTTAATACTTATTCTTGGTCCAGATCCTCTCGATTGTCTCATGTCGCTTTTCAAACTTCCCTTTGAATACCGGTAGAAAACTAAATCTACCCTATAAACGCTTTTTGGTCTCATTAATATGTACGGCTTCAAAATCTGATCGCAGTATTGTTGGGCAATTCGAGTAGACTGAGGAAAAAGCATGTGAATCAGTGCAGCCCCATCAATTAACAATTTGGTTCCGGAATAGCCGTCAAAACCAGTCCAGTAGATTGGATGATACAAGAAGCTACGTTGGACTTTTTTCTTGGTTTCCTAAATTTGCCAAGGTTGGATATAGAAGGTGGATACGAACTGTTTTCATGGGAAAAAATTCTTTTACATCCATTTGAAATGCTTGGCCGGCAACATATAGCTTAGCAAAAAGAGTGCTGCCCTCCTCAAATCAACAATGTTTTGCTTGTCTTTGGACTGAACAGAAATATTTTCTGCTCATCAAGAGGAGATTGTTTCTTTTAATAACATCATGTATGGATAATTTTCTTAACACTAAACGATCTTCTACAAATGTATTTAATTGGCTTGCGTATTTAATTGGCATCTCAGAAATGCCACTTTCTTCCGAGAGAATAATTTTGTTCTGTTTACTGCAGTTGAATCGTCATTTTCGAAAGGATTCCCGTGTTCTTCAATTGTTTCAACTAGGCTGGAAACATGAGTTTCATATCGAATACAAAAGCTGCTAGTATCTTCGTGTATCTAGTATCTAGCTTTTCAGTAGTGACGTCAGACTTCAGGCTCTGATTTTCTTTAAACTCCCCAATCATGCGCACAACTTCCGGTCCAGCAACGATCCATTGTATTAATGAAGCCGCATATGACTTAAACGGGATAGAATAGTTGATGATTTTTAAATTAATTTGTTGTTTTGCTCATGCAAATGGTCGTGTGCCATCCTGGAAAATTTCCTCTCAGTTTCGGAGCCAGATATATTTCCCCTGTGAAACTCCTGGAAATAGCTGGATCTCTGGTAACTGCTTCCAATTGAACAGAAATACTGAACGCCGTCGGGCATAATTTGTATGATCAAGAGCAAACATCTATGGACATATATGTTCTCAAGAGTGACAGTAAAACCTGAGAAATTTCCTTGAAGAATAGTGCGCACCAGATTTAAAAGTATACATTCTACTCCATGGTGATCTTCCAGTACTCAAACTGAGGCGAATCTTCTGATCTTCACTTAACCCATTCTGTAAATATTTCGTCGAAATCTTTTCGATTTTGATACGCCTTCCCTAACAGAACTTGGAGAGTGGTTACTGAAAATCGTTAGTGTATCGACTTCTCTTTACATGCGAAACTTTCAGTGTTCCTTCTGCTCTTCCCGATGTTGTTACATGAGTTTCTACTAGGAGTTCAGTTCATCCACTTCCTTCAAGCCAAGTACCTATTGCAGATGAAACAGCCATTTCTATGTGGAGACCACCTAACATGACCAACTTTTTATTTTCGCCATACTCATTCGGCATAGCCCACTGAATAGATCTTAGCAGGGCGCGTAGATAGGACCTAGATTACAAACACTTATTTCATTAAATATTTTACTTTTTCAAAAGCACATTAAAAAAATGATCATGGGCGCCCATATGCAAAATTGTAAGGGGGGGGGGGGCTCAGATTTTTCCTCATGGAAACCGATTTCAGGACAAATTAGAGTCATTAAAATTTGACATTTTTAATAATTAATTCATTAATATCTGGAGAAGAAATGTTTTTACATTTTTGCAAAGAAAAAAGCACTAAAAGCAAGCAAGTTCTAATTTATAAGGGGGGTTGAGCCCACACTTGCCCCCCTATATGGGCGCCCTTAGAAATGATGGCAAGCTATGTTAGTATTTTGAGGTCACATGGAACAAATGAAAGAGGAAAAATTTTTCTAAAAAATATTGCGAGTTTTTAATACTTTTTGCTTATTGAAAATGACGTAAAGGAATGAATACAAGCTATATGATAATTTCAATGCTAGATGGAACGAACAATCGAAGTTATCGATTTCGAACCGTAATAGAATTGTATGACTCACCTTTATTTGATATTATTTGCTACAGCATTAACCCGTCAAATATTCAGTTATTGAAAATTATATCTGAATAATAAACATATCCCTATGGAGTTAATTATTGCTGAGAACAGCATTTGGAAAGAAACGAGCTATAGGTGGACTGCAATACAAAATTAAAAGCTTCACTGCGGGTTAGATGCGGCGGAAGTTGGAACAGTTCAGTGAGAATCCCCACTCCTCCCGCTCCATGTAGTTACGTTATTACAGTGAAATTTTTAAAACTATTTACTAAGGGGGGGGGGGACAAATGCATGTTTTTCTAGTTTATTTTAGAGCTTTTATTTAGTGCACCTATTTTTTACGGAAGAATGATTTCTAACAGCATTTTGAGCAGTTAAACGAAACTTTTCACCTTTTCACGACAGCCATTTTGATGACGGAAATTTTAATAACTCTTAAACTATTTGTGATAGGAAAAAAATTCAATCACTATTAAATAGCTCTTTTAAAACGCTTTTAAATGATATACTTTAATATCACAATATTAAGATCCATAATAGAGTTCTAAGCAGTTAAACGAACGTACTTTTCTTTAAAAGGCGGCCATTTTGATGACGTCATCATAGGGGGTTCATGACCTCTGATCAAATGCCTCCCGACGGATTTTTGTTCTTAGATATGTACATAAGCATTGTGCAAAATTTCAGATTTTCGCCCCTTTGCCTGCAATCGGATTCTTTGAAATTTGACATGCTACTTCAGACCCGATAACAATGCAATATTCTATAATCCGATTAATTAATTAACTATTAATTATTAGTTTATTTCGATTTTAATCAATATTTTTGCATGAATCCCTTAATATCTAATTAAATATTGGTAGAAACCCCTGATTTTTCTGCATCAGGTAAAATTTGTTCCAATGTTCCAAGGTAATTAGAATGGGAATTATAATTGTTTTAAACTAATTTCATGCCAAAATGTAGGTAAGCCTTCAATTGAAAATTCATTGTTGACCACGATCATTGTTGAGCAATGCTTTTATTAAAATGCATCTGAAATTTTTAAAATAATATAAATATGATTTCCACACACATACATTGATGACTGGTATGAATTAGCTGGATCAAACAATTATTCAACAGGCAATTTATCGGAACAGTTGAACGCTTTTAGAGCTCGACTATTACACCCTAAGGCAAATGCACCCATATAGGAGGGCAAGGGGGGGGGCTCAAGCCCCCCCCCCCTAGAAATTAGAACTTCCTTGCTTTTAGTACTTTTTTCTTTGCAAAAATGTAATAACATTTCTTTTCCAGTAATTAATGAATAATTTATCAAAAATGTCAAATTTTAATAACTCTAATGTGTACTGAAATCGGTGTCTATGGGGAAAATATCCTGCTAAACCATGCAGAAAATGTCTGAGCCCCCCCCCCCCCTTACAATTTTGCATATGGGCGCCCATGCTAAGGAGTAAAACATAAAATAAAATAACTATTTAAAAAACTAAAAAAAAAAAAAAAAAACACACGTTTTTCTAGCAATATGATCTAAAAAGTAAAAAATAATTTTCAGATGTTAAGTATGATAAAATAATCGACCAAACAATTAACTTTAATGTAAAAAAGCGTGGGGTGCTTCATATCAGTTGTTTTTAAAAAAATTTTATTTGTTATTCTTGCAAAAAGTAAATAGACAGCACCCCACGGTTTTTTAACATTAAAGTTAATTGCATGGCCAATTATTTTATCATACTAATTGCTAGAAAAGCGTGTTTTTTTTTTTTTTTTTTTTTTTTTTTTTTTGAGCTTTTAAACTATTATTTTATTATTTTGAAAGAGCACTACGGTAAATAAATGTACACTGGTGTGCAAAAAGTAAGGACGAGACGGTTTTCTCAATATAACTTTGTACAAAAGCTTTCCAAATCAACACATTTAATACCGTAAGATACCCAATACGTAAGGACATGTGTAATGTAAGCAACACTTATTAAAAGAGAAATCAGAGGGATAAAAAGAAGCTTTATTGAAAAAGTAGCATGGAGCGCAATGCGACTGAAGGCCGAAACATCCCTGTGATGGGTGTCCAGCAAGAAACATCCGGTCTTTAGTAGGGGATATGATCTCCCCCGACTGCTTGGCAGGTTTCACAGCGTCTGCCCATGCTGAGAATGAGGGTGTCAATGAGTTGTTGAGGCATTGCTGCCCATTCGTCTTGCAGCGCCAATCGAAGCTCCCGAAGCGTTACTGGTGGTAAGGTACGAGCTGCCAAGCGTCTGCCTAGAAAATCCCATACATGCTCGATGGGATTGAGATCCGGAGATCGTGCCGGCCAATCCATACGTTCAATATCCTCACTCTCTAAGAGCTGTTAGGCAGCTACTGTGCGATGACATGGTGCATTGTCGTCCATGAAAAGGAACTGCGGACCCATAGCGCCTCTAAAAAGACGCACATATGGAAGAAGAATCTCGTTACAATAACGGGTCCCGTTGACTGAACCTGCGTCGAAGATGTGAAGGTCTATACGACTACCAAGCATGATGCCTCCCCAAACGAGAACACCGCGACCTCCATACCTGTCCCTTTCAATGATGTTCGAGGGATGATTGCGGCTTCCCCGCGCTCTCCAGATGAGTATGCGATGAGAATCGCTACTCAGACTGAATCTGCTCTCATATGTAAAGAGTACTCGTCCTCATTCATTGTCTCTTCAATTCCGATGTTCCCGGCACCACAGAGAACGCCTTCTCCGATGGGCAGGCGTTAGAGGTACACACCGTATAGGGCGTCGTGCAAGCAGACCACCACCGTGCAGTCTTCTGGCCACGGTAAAACACGATATCGGTCGTCCAGTCGCCTGTGTCGTGTGTCTAGCGATTTCTCCCGCTGTCTGCCGCCTGTTTCTTCTGGCCTGTAAGGCAATATACCGGTCATCTGCGGGTGTGGTTCCTCGTGGACGACCACTACTGAACCCCCGGATAGCTGTTCCTGTAGTTTGAAATTGTCTCCAAAGTCGTGAAACGATGCTGTGAGCAATTCCGAACTCTCCAGCCACACTTGTCACACTTGTCGCATCCAGATGTCGTCTAACAGATTGATTATTCGCCATTTCTCGCTGAGGCAGCAACTCGGTGTGATTTTAACTGCTATACGGCGTGCAATCTCTTTTCCAGAAATACTGATCTTACACCGACAACATGCTTTATACTACTCAGACACTCCCCCATTACGTCTGCCTGTATATCTGCGCATGTGCTACCGTACATCACCTTACTTAATCTCCTGATTGGTCTTTCTGTCCGCTCTGTCTTTTCGTTCAGCTGATATGCTAATTTTTCGACTTCGTCCTTAATTTTTGCACACCAGTGTATATCCTCACATTAATTATTGAGAGAAACTACATAAAATCGCTAACAAATTTTTATATTTTTTCAAGTAAGATTCATATGGTAAAATAATAACTGTCCTAGTAAAATAATAAATTCTCTCTGGATATAATACATTGAATAAGTTTTATTTTATAATACCATGCGATATTTCCCAAATCATAAAAGCATTACGTAATTAGAAAAAATAAAACAAACTCTTAAAACTCATACTATAAAAAGAAATCCCCTTAGAAAATTCGGTCTTAGATAATGTTGATTCCAATTTTCAGCTAGCCAAGTCACCAATGCATTAATATTGATTTAAAGATCAAACATGATCTTTTTAGAAAGCTTTTATGTAATGAAAAACAGCTAAGATCTGGGCCAATGAATTGATTTATTGTTTTAATTGATGAAATGTTGCTAGGATTTTCGCATTTCTTTAATAAAAGTACTCAGTCGAAGTAGAATTCAGTTAAGTTCTATGTGAGCCTCTATGTTATTTAAATTTGAAATTTATTTATTTTTTATACAAGCTTGTGAAATAATGATAAAACTCAATCTACTGAAAAATATTGCACGATTTATATCATCTTACGACTGATTTCTTTTTAAATGTTGAAATAACCAATTAACTTTTATGATATTGAACAAATTACAGGGTTAAAGATTGCCTGACTTTTGAAGACTAAAAGTAACCACAGTTAACATCCAGATAACTTTTATGATGTTGCACAAATTGCAGGATTAAAGACATAGTTTGGTTTTTGAAGACTGAAAGTAACCATTAAAACTCAGTTTACTTTAATGATGTTGGACAAATTACAGGACTAAACATTGATTTTTGAAGGCTGAAAGCAAAGATCCAGTTAACTTTTACGATATTGTACAAATTTCAGCATTAAAGATTATTTGATCTTTGAAAATTAAAAGCAATACTTTGATGCAAAGAGAGAATATTGCAAATCATAATCAAATAAACTTCTTCCTTTTATTGGGCAGATAATTCAAGACTGCAAAGTGATCAAAATTTCTTTTGTTATGTCCATTATCTATGTTAACTTTTTCTTTCAACAAATATTTTAAGCATACATTGGAGGACTAGCTCATATTTCGCAAGTTCTTTGAAAGTCTTATTCTTCTTTCTACATTTCTTATTACACGTCATTTCATCATGTGTGAATAATTGTTTTTGTTTTTTTCATCATCATCGTCAGGTAATTTTTTTGTAACAGTGTTTTTTCTGAAGACAATTCGCTTAAACTGAATAAAATGAAAAGAGATAATGTATTCATTTTGAAAATTTAAATTATGGATGTGATGCTATACATATGTGAAAATTATTCTTTAATTCTTTCTTTTTAATTCTTCTGTGAACTTATAACTTTAAAAAAGGGTTTAGCTTGACCAATCAAAAAGGAAACGATATCACACAGAAAAGGAAAAGTTGAAAGAATTACAGAACGTATGACAATGGAAGAAACTAGATTTCGATTTCTCAAAGCAAATACATTAACTTCTGCTACAGTCTCCATTGCTAAAGCACTTTCCGTTAATTTGACATTGTTGACTCTCTGTGGCGTAGAAATGTATTCCTCAAAGTCCAAAAGAGACTCGTTGAAAAAACGGTCAACAATACTTTTACTGAAACTCATTTGGTTCTCCTTGACCATGTACAATTTTACAATCGACATTTTCTCCATTTTGATCGGAGACTATGGGAAGGCCTCAGTGATATTTTCATGGAGTTCTGTCCTGATGGTCACACTAAGAATGATATTGTTCTTAAAAGCAAAAAGAATAACAGAGTTACTTAATCAAATACAATCAATGATGCAATTTTTAAATTCGAAAGACTTAATGAAGGTCAAGCGAAAAGCAATTAGCTATGCTGTCTGCACCATCGTATTCGGAGGTGTTCTAAGCAGTATGTCAATCTTGAGGAATGAAAGACACCATGCCTCAGCAGACGAAAACTCGGACACTCTTAGTAGATGGAAAATGAGTTTCGTTACCTACAAAGCAGTAGGAACGATTAAAGTATTAGTATCAGGAGTAAATTGCACAGTAGTCATTGGTAACATATTATTATTCTACTCCTTATTGTGCTTCGTGTTTCAAAATGTTAGTAACAACAGAATTTCACTATTGCGTGAAAGAAATGGTAGCTTGAAAAGCTGCCGATTCTGCATTTTGCAACATAATTTCATTGTTTCAAAGCTTTTTTTTCTTGATGATGTTCTCTCCTTGCCAATTTTTATCAATGTTTTGATTTCTATTATTCTTTTGTTTTTTAATTATTACAAACTATTATTTACTGAGCGCTCAACTGAAAATTTGACATTGATTGTAAGTCTCTTTACTATTTTTATTCATACTTCTTACCTGACATTTCTCACCGTATCAGTAACTGGTGCTATAGAAGCAAGCCATAAGTATTACGAGGCTGTGCACAATAAAGCAAAGCAGTTTCCAAACCAATATATTGAATTAAAATCATTGTTGATAAATAAGAAAAAAGTGAATCTCACACTATGGAAGCTGTATTTTATAGATAGGCGACTAATAATCAAAATTTACGGAAGTTTACTAACCTACGGTATACTTATTGCAACATATCAAGGAATTCCATTTACTCAATAGATAAAACCCAGGTACTACATAAAGAAGCTCCAGCTCCCTGGTTTGCTATCGCTAGTCAATTACCTTCACTACACGCAGTTCTTTTCGATTTGATTCACGATCGAAGCTAGCTGCGCTCACTCATCAGCAGATCCGTTTAAAGCTTAATTACTATAACTGTCCGGCAGGACGCCCCAATGGGAGGTCACAGTGACCTCCCAAAGATTTCCTTATTCGGCAAACTTTGTCTGACAATTCGGCAAAAATGTGTTCCATTCTGAAAATGACCATCATTTGGCAAAACTATCATAACTCATCGAAATTTGGAGTTCCATTCAGCAAATTGAGTATTTCCACCCCCCCCCCCAAATTTAAGTTTGTGGCGCCCCTGGGAATGAGCAATTCCAATCCGCTTGGGTGATTCTCCAAAACCTCAACAATATCCACACAGTGGTGGATACAGACTATCATTTTAGGGGGGGGGGTCATGCTCACCAATGACATCCCCCCCATTAGAGAAGCTATGGTTTTGGGCGCAAAAAGTTTCTTAAACTGCTAGGGTGTCAATTTTTAGCAACAAATTGGTTAGGAATAGGGCACCTAATATGACATGAATGTTACTAATTAATTTAATTCGCAATAAAGAGTCAAATTTAAAATTATTTTCTTTTAAAAGTAATTACTGAATGAGAGAGAAAAAGATTATGTAAACTTATACATTTCACAAAAAAAAAAAAAAAAGTTAGAACACAATGCGGGCGGATAATATCGTTGATGATTCGGGAGGGGTCATGACCTCCACGACCCTCCCCTTGTATCCGCCGCTGATCCCAGTAGAATAACAAGAATTGCATGACCCACAAAGTTTGTTCTTTTTTAATTGTTAGAAATATTTTTTCTGATGCATATTTCCATCCATATGAAAACAGTGACTCATTAATTTTTATCTAAGAAAATTTTCGAATAACCAGAAGTCACTCTCCTGACCTGTCCGAATCTTTTTCTCGAATGTAAATACTTAAATTGCTTTATAATCTTATATCATCATCCAAAAAATTAAATTTGTGGTATTAAATTATGCATAGTTAAAGATGTAAAATAATATTACTCTACTCTATTTAACTAATTAAACAATCATAGTACGTCATTTTAAAATTTTTCGAAGACTTTCATGTCACTCTCCTAGCCTAAGAGTAAGTTCAATTATTACAGGTCGAAAGAAGGAATTTGAACTTTTTGGCATAGCAACTGTTTATTCTCACCATTTTGTTGGATTCATCGAGTATTGTGCAGTTCTGATTTGCCTGGTGGTCATATGAATTTAAAATTTAAAGCTGAGGTACGTAAAAGTTTTGCAGACAACTTCCCCAGACAACATTTCTGCTAATTATATAAAAGTGAGTTTTAAAAGTTTTTCTGTTATGTAGAATTTAATTAAGAGATAATAATTTCAAAATATTACATTTTGAACATTAATTATAATTCTGGGCTTAAAATGTCACTTTCCTGGCACACAGAAATGTCACCCTCCTGGTATTTTCCATACCAGGACAGCATAGCTAAAGTGTACCGTATTATTCCGCATGCCAGAAAAAAGTAAGGTTGACCAGCATGCTGGGAAATTCGAATTTTACGGCACGCCGGAAAATTTGAGTTTATTTTGCAACAAAACAAAAGTAAATTTCCCATTTCAATTCCAATCAAAAAGTAAAAATCACTGTAAGGAAAAAAAAATAAATATCGACAGTCACCTTCTTTCAAAAAAAAAAAAAAAAAAAAGAAGAAGATAAAACAATAAATTTTTCTGTCGGCGAGTTGAAATGAAGAAAAGAATCGCGATTGCTTGACCATGTGTTCTTCATCAAGGAGGTCGGTTCCTATTTCATAAACCCTCTACTCCACCTCATTTGCTTCCCTAAGGGATTTTAGTAATGGGAGAAACCGGTGCAGACCCATTCTCTCGGAAGATGTTACTGAATAATATTTTCCTTGTTAAAATAACAAATGTGTGTGTGTGTGTGACATTGTTAATTAATATTTTTACAAAATTAAACTGTTTATTAATACCAATAAAATATGCACAAATAGTATTTTTTAAGCTGAACATATGTATGACATACGAACACACGTAAATATTGTTGATAAAAAACCAAATATCTTCAATACCTTTTATCTTTAAATCGATTAAGGAAAGCTCATCCTTGAGAAGATATATTTTTAAAGAGAATATGAGGAAATGAGAAGCAAAGGAATGTAATTGCCAAAATTAAAATTTTCGAGATAATCATTACAAATAATAGGAGAACGTCTCCTCTGCTTAGGGGCAAGAGATGGTACTAGTAGCTGAGGGGCAAGAGATGGTAGGGACTGTTATATAGCATGATTTAGAAAAACAGTTCAATGAAAGTCTACCTAGAATCTGCACTTAAAACACATTTTGCAAGGAACTTTAAAAAGTCCACTTACATCCATTTGCTTTTCACACTACGTCATGTGGCCTTCGCCATCCATCTTGTGTGATGAATAGCACCAGGTATTCGAAAAGTAACATTGTAAAAAGACTCCCTAAATAAGTTAAGCAAAGTGGAATGAACTTTTTATAGGCATCCCTAAGCTGCTACTGTTTTTATTTCTCGGAAAGAAAGCTTGGAATTTCACCTTGATTGCTTATTTTGTTTTTAATTTCCTATACTTGCTTTGAATTGCTTCTTATCTATATCATTCATCCTGAAATTCTTGAAAAATATCTGGTTGAGTACTGGTGGACGTACCTATTTTGTAAATCAAAACTCCTTTCAAACCAACTTCTAAGATGTGGTAGCAAGAAGCTAAATACAAAAACGTTTTCTGTAACAAACTGTACTCACAAAACGCAGGTTTGTACTGCAGAAAGGAGCCATATAATGACTATCATTTTAACGTAAGCCCTACAGGTCCTCGTCTAAGAACACAGGCCCCTATCCTGGGAATCGTAGTTTTTTCTTTCTCTGGGGGGTCGAAAACCCTTACAAGACTGGGATTTTTAAGCTAGTGTTTAGCGCTGACCACCGAGGAGGAAAGCAACGTTCCGTATTTATGGCCTCTACAGCTATTTTCATAAGTTTTACACGCAGTTGTTTGTTTTAGCTTTGAGTTTTAGAGACATAACTGCAGTACAGTGAAAACCTGTTACAACGAACTTCAAATTACCAGACATTTTCTTCTTTGTATCGAGGCTTTAGTAGTAATGAAATTCAAACAACGTAATGGAAATCAAATCGGAGCTGAAAATTTCTTTCGTTGAAACAGATATTTCGTTGTATCAGTATACGTTGTAACGGGATTTCACTGCATATATTTCTGATAATATTGCTGTTTTTCCTCTAATGGCTTAACATTGTAAGGGGGTTGCAACCGTTAACTAAAAGAAGCAATACAATTTATATTATAATGATTCGTTCTTTTTACGCGATTTTGAGGACATTATCTACGACCTGACTTGAAAAATCCTAAATAATGTTCAACAAATTTTGACAAAAATTTAGATGAAAATAGACTTAAAGAGAATAAAATTCCCTATAAAATGAGACCAGAACGAAGTTTCTAGAATGAATAGTTTTGGTTTTACAGATGAAAAACTACTATTTTTTGCTAAAAATTACCACTTTTCGTAACTTTAGCCTCTTTGCGGCACGTGTTAATATCATCGAAATGACTTGAAACTTTGCAAATCACATTTTGAAGTCTATTGGCACATTTTAGGGGGGTGCCGCAAAAGATTAGTTAAAAAAAGTTTTTCCCCATGTACCTTGTGACCACCCTAATGTCAACTATTCATCAAAAATTACGAACATTTTGTTAGAGCCAAACAGATATTGAAAAGAAATAAAAACAAATAAATTAAAAATGCATTAAAATAAAGTAAAAAGCAAATGTTAAAAATACATTGATAAATTAAATTGAAACAAAAATTTGGGAAAAACATAAAGGAACTTAAAGTAAAAAATAAAAATAAAATAAAATGATTTTTTCAACGCATGCTTTTTATGCATCTAGGACTAACGGTTGCGGTAATCGAGGTCGTGCAAGTTAAACGGAGACAGGCTGTATATAAAAATGGCTGTATGTGTGTGTGCATGTACGTTCCTTACACTGTTTTAAAAAATCCTGAGATTTTACGGTAAAAGTTACTGGCTCCATGTTGCCAGTAACTTTTACCGTAAAATCCTATTTTACTGTGAACTTTCACGGTAGAATAAACAAGAATTACAAAACGCAAAATGCGAGCAGCAGAGGTTCGATCTCGGGACCTTCTGATAGGCAGGCGGCTTTGCTGCCCACCACACGAGTTGGGAGACTTCCACTGAGGGGAAATAAGGTGTTATCTGCTTAGCACTGAAAACCACGTCGTGTATCAATTGGCACTGCAATCGTTTATTTTTTTCTTTACAATTAACTATTTTTTTATGTATTGTAAACACTCCATTTTGCAGTAATATTTACCGTAAAAGTTACCTGCATTTTTCACAGTGTACACAAATCCGCAGTTAACGTCGCAATTTTTGCCAAATTTGGCACAGAGGTCCTTTGATGCTCAGGAAAATTAGCAGAGGTGGAAAGCTAGAAAATCCGTGGAAATGAATGTCTATGCCTATGAATAACAGTGAATGAATGTTTGAAACTTTAGAAAAATCCAAGGAGGTCTAACTTTAAATTTTGAGTCATATATTGCTCTTTTCGACACGTTGATGGAAAATTTTGCGCTGTTTTTTTCCTTTTCTTTAAACCTGATTGTTGAACATGCATCACTTGACACAACTTTTATTTTCTATGGTAGACCGTGCAACGCCGGACGCCGTAGAGAGTATCTAATATAATACATGAAGACAATAAAATCTTATTAGCAGCCAAATTGATTCAGGCGCTTTTAATATGCTTCAAATATGTGACGACGGCGACAAAAAAATTAAATTTTTCAGATAAACATGTTTACGTTTTAAAGACGGATTTAAAAGCAATTTCTCATTTAAAGAACATGTTGCCATACAAAATTATTAAATGAGTTTCGAATACTTTTCAGTCTTTTGCTATTATCTCAATCGAATATTTTAAAGAGTGATGAAGGTTAGAAGCCTTTTTCTCTTTGTTAGTCTGAACTCATTATTTGAACTTCATTATTATAGAGATTCATTGCCATAACAGCTTAGGAAATGTGATCCTATTTTTCCAGCAATGCATCTTTCTTAATTAAATATTTTTCTCCAACTTGCAGAATATTTTCTTCTCTCTTTCAGAAGTTTTATTGAAAATATAAATAATCATCCCAGCTGCTCATTAACAAAAAGTTTTGTCGAAAAAATGTATTAATTGAACATCAACGGAACAGATCAACATAGTTGATAACTTTAAAAGTATTGGAGAATGATAATCGATACAATCGATACGTTGATGTGTTATTCAATTACTATCAAAAGAAGTAACAAACAATCAAACCATCATGATGCTACTTGGTTTCTTCCTCCTTTCTTAAATGACATTTCCTGTTTTTAATTTCAGAAACTCTTTTATTTAATGGCAATACATATATTGGGCATAGATTTCTAGCATTAGAGTTAAAAATTAAAAATAAATTTCGTAAATTAATTAGTGCATCAGTTTTTTCCCTCCAAATTACGTTCAGAGCTTAAAAATGAAAAAAAAAAAGGGACAATCTACAAAAAGTGTCAGTTTATTCTAATCATTTATGAGTGCATATAAAGTGATTTATGCCTATGCAACACATTGAAATTAAGCGAAATGACATAAACGATCTAAAGTGAAAGTACGGTCGCTAAAACTGCTGTACTAACAAGGGAACGCAAATAGCATAAAGATTGTTATTAAGATATATCCTTTTTAAAATGTTTAGTAATTGATAGGTTTTAGTTCAGTCTTTGATCGTTTATATAGAAACGTGGTTATATTATTGTTGAAGTATGGTTACTAAATTGTAGATTTTCTCATCCGCAGTGTGTCGAACGATTTTTTTTTTTTTTTGAGAACTATTTTTCGCTTGGGTGAGAAATTATTGAAGAATGGAAACTTTAATTGTAGATTTGCTCAACAAGAGTGGGTCAACAATGATTGTAAACAGTCATGCTTGTATGAGATATTATTGCAGAATGGTTACTATGTTGTAGATTTTCTCGTCAGGAGCGCGTCAGCAACGGTTTTGGCTCTCTGAACAGTATTTCTTGTCAGAAAAATTATTGAAGGAAGGTTACTATATTGTAGATTTTCTCGTCAGGAGTTTGTCAACAACGAATCCTACTCAGTGAAAAATGTTGCTTTTGCTGAGAAATCATTGAAGAGTAGTTACTACATAGTGAATTTTCTTATCAGGAGCGCGTCAAAAACGTTTCCTGCTCAGTGAACTGTCTTGCTTTTGCCGAGAAATTATTGAAGAAAGGTTATTTTATTGTAGATTTTTTTCCTCAGAAATGAGTCAACAACGATTTCTACTCTGTGAACAGTCTTGCTTTTGATGAAAAATTATTGAAGAAAGGTTACTATATAGTACATTTTTCTTTCAGGAGTGTGTCAACAACAGTTTTTGCTCGCTAAACAGCATTTCTTGTCTGTGAAATTATTGAAGAAAGAAAGGCTATTATAGTGAAGGTTTTCTTGTCAATAGTGTGTCAACAACGATTCCTGCTCTATGAAAAATCTTGCTTTGGGTGAGAAATTATTGAAAAAAGGCTACTAAACTGTATTTTTTTCCTCAGGAGTGGGTCAACAGCGATTCCTGCTAAATGTTCAGTGTTGCTTGTATGAGAAATTGTTGAAGAATGGTTACTTTGTCGTAGATTTCTTTCGTCATAAGTGTTTCAACAACGATTTTTAATCTGTGAACAGTCTTGCTTTGGCTGAGAAATTATTGAAGAATAGTTACTAAATTGAAGATTTTCTTACCAGGAACGCGTCGACAACGGTTTTTTCTATCTGAACAGTATTTCTCCGCTGAGAAGTTATTGAAATATGGTTACTACATTGTAGATTATCTCGTCCGTAGTGTACCAACAATTATTCTTGCTCTGAGTACAGTCTTTCTTGTATGAAAAACTACTGAAGAATAGTTACTCTAATGTAGATCTTTTTGATGTCTTTCTAGTACTAAAACTGCTGAAAAATGGTTACTTTAGTATAGATTACCTTGCCTGGAGTGTATCTACAACGATTCCTGCGATGTTTACAGTCTTTCTTGTACAAAAAACTAGGTTACTCTAATGTAGATTCTCTCGTCCAGAGTGTATCAACAAGGATTTCTCCGCTGTGAACAGTCTTGCTTGTATAAGAAAATATTGATAAATAGTTACTATATTGTATAGTTTTGCCAATAGGGGTATTCAACAACGCTCTTGTTTTCTGTTGTACGAATGTGTTGCAGTGATACATCTCCTAAGTTTAAACTTAATTCTTGTTACAGTCGAGTCCCGACTTACGCGAGGGATGCGTTCCAAGACTCCTCGCGTAAGTCGAAATTTCGCGTTGTGGAAAAATATATGCATACAAATTTTTTAAAGCATTCCATATACTTTCAGACACTTATAAACACCCCTCAAACTGCTCTAAAGCATTCTTTAACCATACACTAAAGTTTCTTGCATAAAGAACTGAACTTTTACTGTATTTAAAAAATAAAAAACTGTTACTCAACATAAAATATTTTAAGATGAACAAAATTAATGAGCAATAGGAATGGAAGACATAAAATAAAACAACACGGTACGCACAGCATGTAGTAAAATTAAAATGATGCACTATAATAGTACAGTAGATACAGTAACAATATTTAAGAGTTAAAAAATGAGGATAGTGATGATTTATGCTCCATGATCAGATCGTTATTCTTATCTAATACATTTTTAAATACGTTTGCTAAGCCTTTTTAACGTTTCAATTTTGTAGTTGTTCAAGCATATTGAGAATTTTAGAGTTTTTTTATATTTTTGGTCAGAAACTTTCTTTTTCTTCCCATTTTCATAATTTTAGATGAAGGTGACACTAAGGTGCTATTATTTTTCAAGAACTTTTATGTTTAGAATGAAAAAAAATATATAAATGAAAGCTGCTGAGTGTTTATTTGATGCACTAGACTAGTTTGGTGTGGGAACTTTGGCTGTCAGTGAAGCTTAAAGGAATGTAAAACCATTCACGAAATCAATATTTAGTAGTCAATAACGAAGGTGATACTTCCTTCCAAAAAAATTCGTGTTGTGGGTGAAAAATTCGCGTTAGCTCTAAAATTCGTTACTCGTGAAAAATTCGCGTTATAGCCATTTCGCGTAAGTCGAATCGCGTTGTAGCGGGAGTCGACTGTACTACTTTAATATTATAAGAAAGTTAATGTCAAGTCTCTAGGAGCTGTACTTCAGGAACATTCCCTATTTGAATGTTTGGTAGTCCTCGATTTCAATTATTCATTTGTTTTTGAATAAAATGGTATTATTGCTAATTAGGAAGTGACCTCTATATTGAAAATTAGTAATTATGATGCCTTAGTTTCAGTCATTGATCATTTTATGAAAAGGCGCTTGACGGAGTAAAATAACTCCAAAGGTAAAACGTTATTCTTATTTAAACTTTGCTTATGCAAGAAAACAGGAGTTAAGAGGCTATGAGCTTTACGTTCAGAAGCATTCACTTTGCTAATGTTCAGTAATTGTTTACTCTTGGTTTCAGTCATTGTTTAGTTTTACGGAAAAAAAATGTTGGAAAAAAAAGTAAGTTATTAAAAATTCAGAAATGATCCTGAAAAGTGCTCAACTGATAATAGAAATGAAATATGAGCCAGTCTGAATTGAAATAAAACCATAACATGAATGGGACTTGTCCTCAAAACAGTTCGGTAAAAAGTAACATTATTTCACAAACTGTCTCAAAAATATTTTATCCACTTTTACTGCTACTTTATATCCTCGGCATAGACATTTTGTGTTTCCCAAACGCGACCAAATTGGTCAGCTTTATTGGGAAATTCATAAAAGTTTTTTGGATAATTCTGCACGCGATAAATTTCGGACTAGATTTTGAGTCTTTGATTGCGCGAAAAAGGGATAAATCAGCCCTAGCATATACTTTGACTTCAACCGTTACGCTGATATTAAGAATCGCAATGTTAGCTAGAGCGAAAATGTTCCACAATTTTATTGCTAACATTCAGCTAATGATCCTACATAAGAGTAGTTTAGACAATCTGAAAGTGAAGACAAAAACCTATTTAATCCTCGTTTTAATTTATGCCTTCATACTATCGTTTATAAGATTCTACCTGCACATTACAAGATTCTCATACATAGAAAACAAGTATGAGTATTTCTGTGGAGTGAAAATAAAGATTCAAACTATTGAAACTATCAGAGCTGTTAGAAATGTTGTATCTGAAATACAATTATCGGCAATGGTTGGAAGTATTTTCGTATTGTATAGTTCGCTTTGCAGCATGCAATCCTTGTTATTTCGAAGACAAATTGAGTCTTCACGTAAAATTAACGATTTACAATCATGCAAGAGAAATATTAATCAATACAAATGCGTGATCACAAGATTATGGCTGTTTGATGACTTATTTAGCCTTCCAATATTTCTGTGCCTTGTAATTTCTATTGTTACATTGTTCAGCAAGTATTATTACATGCTTTTCACTCATTCAATTGGAGTTTTGAATTGGACAAGGCAAGTTTTGGCTTGTCTCAATCAAAGTTGCTTCATTTTACTTCTTACCGTTTCTGCATCTGACGTACTGGACGCAGGACAAAAGTGCAAGTATTTAATCCGTAATTTGGCCTCTAAGTTTCCTGATAATTACCTCGAACTTAAGCTGCTGGTGAGATGGGATAAGAATAAAATCGTTCTTACGCTCTGGAAAATGTTTCCTATCGACAGGACACTTTTTTTCAGGATTTACGGAACTTTGCTCACTTACGGTATTCTTGTTGCAACTTACAATGGTCAAGATTTTGCAGGAATAAGAAATAAAATTTCACCAAACCAAACTGGTTAGTCTCAAAACGTTGAATTTAAGGAGCATTTTTGTGTATTATGCACACGCAAAAAATGCTTTAAATATTTAACCGTAATCTGCTTTTCAAAAGTTGTTAAGTAATTGCCTAAAGCTTAAGCTGCTGCTCAGATGGCATAAGAATGAAATCGGATTTATTCTCTAGAAAATTTTTCCTACCCAGAGAACACTTTAACTTTTCTAAAGCGTTTACGGAACTATCCTGAAATATGATATTCTAACAGCAACTTACAGTGTCAAAGATTTTGTCGGAACAAGAAACGAAATTTTGTCAAACTTAACCCTTTTGCATCAAACCGTTGAGATTATTGTGGATTTTTGAGTATTATATATTATACATTACAATTAGTATTCGAAATATTCAATACACAACCTAACCTTCTAAGTTTTCAAGCAACTAGCCTGCTCGCTGATTACATGGAATTGGCAAACGTCCAGTTAAGACGAGTCTATCTAAACGAGGGGGGAAAGTAAAAATTTGATGCGCGTGTTCCGCTCATTTGAATGTGACTCTGCTCGATTTAGAGGCTAGCGTGCATCTGCAAAAGCCGACATCCCCGAAAACTAATAGATGCGTCCGTTTCCGGCTGTAAACCGGATGTTTGTCTTTTCATCTAATCGGTGGTCAGATTGTGCCTCGAAATAAAATTGTTTTTGTGATGGGATAGAAATAAAATACTTGTTTCACTTTGAAAAATGGAAGACTGCTAATTTATTTTTGACTCCAATATTTGTTAAAGGTATGGTTCAATACAAAAGTTTTTTCTTGTTCATTGTAGTTAGTGTGCTTGTGTTCAAGAAGTAATGCGAGGATTCAGTTGATATTTGGTATACAAGTGAGCTCACACGTTAACAGGCGCTAATTCAATTTTGGCTGCAAATCCTCGAGGGGGGTTGGTTTTTGAAATTTGCCTACGATTCCGACTACTGTTGACTACGATTACTACTTTTGACTGAAGGAAACAACTCAATTGGCGAGAAGTTCTTCATCCATTATTTGTAAATATACAGGCGAATCGAATGACCTTTTAATTTTCAACTACGGGCAAAGCCGTGCGGGTACCACTAGTATTACATGTAAGCTTTTAAAGGGATTTTCAATTTTCTTTTTCATTCTGCTTTCGGTTAAAAATATTTATTATCTGCAGAGACGAGCTATATGGGTACTTGGAGAGTCTTAAGGTTTCTAAGACGAGACAGTAAATCGCAGCAAGCTGGTAGATAACGTATTAGTTTCGATTACATCATGTGAGATACGTGAATTCAAAGAAAAGGGTAAAGGTGTCTTATTTCCTCTTCCTCAATTTTCTGGACTCTGAGTGTGTGCGTATATATATATATATATATATATATATATATATATATATATATATATATATATATATATATATATATATATATATATATATATATATATATATATATATAGAAACACTATCATATTTTTGCAAATGCACTAGAAAAAGATGTGCCCATCGGTATTCCATTGATCTGTCTGTAGAAATTGGAACCATTCTATAAGTAATTCTCAAAAATATACTTTAGAACTTATACAATTAATTAGAGATCAATGGAATACCGATGGGCACATCTTTTTCTAGTGCATTTGCAAACCTATTTTTGCATTTTTATGAATCTATTTTTTTAATAAACAACAATATAGAAGCATTTAGATATATTGATGATATTATTATTTTTAATAACAATGATTTTCACAATTTACACAAAGAAATTTACCCAAATGAACTACTGCTGAAACAAACAAATAAGGATGAGTCAGCTAATTTCCTTAATCTCAATATTCAACTGAATAATAAAGTTCCCGGTATAGCTTTGTATGATAAACGTCAGGATTATGATTTTAAAGTGTATTCTTTAATTCATTTTCACAGTTGTGTCAGTAGAAAAGTGTTCAAAAATATAATCATTTCACAAATTATTAGATATAAAAAATATGCAATAATAAAACAAATCTGAAAACAGCGATTCGAATTTTAATTGCTACCCTAACTGAAAATCAATATCCGGAGCATCTTACGAAGCATTTCACTTGCAGTCTTGTGGAGGACTAGCGATAGTCAATTGACAGTTCCTTGATTTTTCTGTTCCATGAATTTGATGGTTGTACGTTCTTTCTTTTGATTTTGAGTTCAGGTATGAATTTTGTTTCTCTTGTGGTTTAAATGTTCTATTTTCTTTATATAAATCTTGTAGCTTAAATATTGTTCTATTTTCTTTAGATAAAACTTGTATTTTTCGTTTTTAAAAGGTTCAATGTTTGTATTTCATGTTATGCTGATATTCTGGACTTTCAGTAACCCAATTGCTTGTTTTGTGAGATGTCGGGGACTAGTGCTGCTTTTTTAGGCAAATTTCGCCAGCAGCACTCACGAAACATCTCATGGTTTTTCCCTACCCTTGGGGAGTACCCCCTGATGAGGCCCCAGGGTATTTTGGGATTTTTTCATTTTTTTTTTCATTTTTTCCTTCTTTTAAAAGAATTTTTCGTTCTTGTTCAATCATTATATTGCTATTAAAATATATATATATATATATATATATATATATATATATATATATATATATATATATGAAGTAAACCCCGATCATTCGCGAGTCATTAACCGATAAAAAACATGCAATTTCGCAGTAAAAGGCAGATACCAAAGGCTGTTTTTTTTGTTTGCAAAGTTTTTTGCTGTTTTGCGAATAAACTCGGTGTTATCTGTTTTATTTATTCTGCTTTCTTCATCGTACATACACTTACTGCTCTTTATTGATATAAAGTTCTGTTGTGCAAAAATGCAAAACATTTTTACTGTGCTGTACATATTTTCATTGCTTGAAGAAAGTATTATGCATCAATACAGCTAAGTTTGTGAGGAAGGACAATTTTTACCTGATTCGTAACTCATTTTTGCGGTTTATCCGCGGTTTTTATTATCCGCGTTACGTGTTCCACCCAATTCCGCGGATAATCCGCAGTTTACTGTATGTAACAACACCAACGAGCCTGGACATGGTTGTCCCAAAAGTTCGTAAACGCTTGCTAGAAATGGAATTTTTAGCATTTTGGAAAACTTTTTGCTGTTTTTGTTATTACTTGACAAGTAACATTTCAATATTTTGTTTACGAACTTTTGAGACATTCTATTATTTAAGCTTAAACACATGGAACACAATTTGTTTTTCGTTTAAAAAGTTTTTTAAAAATTGCACTTTTACCAGAATTTAAATTAGTTCTCCTATTTTAGCTCCTCCCTTTAACGCATCTTGTAAAACAAGTAATAATGGATCAAAAACCAGGTAATAATACTAAGTACGGATTAAGAACTGTATCAAAGAAAAACGTCACAGATGGTGCTTTTTTTTTTGGCACAAAGCGTCACAAATTAATTTTCTTTTTTGTTTTGTTTTTCGCACCAAAACACATTTTGTGTTACCACGTGGTGTAGTAAGGGCAACGCACCTGTATTTATCTATGTTTTTCTTCATAAAAGCATTATTGGCGCATATAATACTCTGTCTCATCTTTTACTCGAATTACTCTAGAGGAAGAAAATAGGCGCATCCAATTCACCAATGGGGTCGTTTCCAAAATTTTAAAAATATTTTTTTCTGAAAGAGCATGTTTAAAAACATAGAATCTGACTATTTTTTAAATAATTTGCTTAAGTTTAATATTTAAAAAAAAAATACTTAAACGCTTTCATTGTTTATATTTCTGCCGATGACATCACAAATGATGAAATGCCATTCTCTGTTGCCATTCATAGAGCAAAATATTTAATTCGCATCTTTACTCACGTGTATTGGCAACGATAGGGTTGATAGCAAGCGTAGAGCGCAATTTTAATTCGCTTCTTGATTAAATAACGTGGAAACTCGAAAGAAAGATGCGTCAAATAGCAGCATTTGTGACGTCATCAAGACCACGCCTTGTTTGAAAAATTGGACATTTTAAAAAATTAATTAAAAAATAACTGTTGGGAAAATAAAAGTATTTTCTGGGTCCATGTTATTTTTTTTTCTTTTTTGCTTATTCTATCGATTTCAGTGACAAAAAGTACTACTTTTGACTGAAGGAAACAACCCCATTGGCAGCTTTCTGCTTTCTGTGAGGTAAATCTAGTAACATAGCAAAACTATCAGATCATTCAGTTTATAGTCTTACTACTATTATATGTGGGAAAGTTTTTCTGTATGTGTGTGTGATTGTTTGTTACTCTTTCACGCAAAAACTACTGAATGGATTTTAATAAAAGTTTACAACAATATAGCTTATGCGTCAGAATAACACAAAGGGCAGTTTTCATCTCGTTGTGGGGGGCAAAAACCCTATGGGGGGCGTTAAAACACAATTTTCACATAAATTCTCTAATATGGGGGTGAAAAAATACTTGCATATATTAACATTATATGTCCATCGAAAGCTCTGATTTTTCTGCTGAAGATGGCGTCTGTTCGAAATTTCTAAGTGGAATAAAAAACGAGTTATAAGCTTTTTAGTTACATGTTAATCTTACATTTAAAATGATCCGTTCTTTCGATGGATATAATGTTAACTTGTGCAAATAATTTTTGACCGCCACTGTTTGAACTTCATGTAAAACTTGTGTTTGAAATTGGAACAAAACAACAGCTACTCATAGAAATTTTTTCGAGCCCAGCAATAACCAAAATAAATCATAGTCGGTAAAAAAAAATTGAATTTTGACATCTTGAATTCAAATTATGTTTTTCAAAATCACGAGTGCGCGTGTGTGTGTGTGTGGATGGGGGTATCTGTATGTGTGTAGGGGGGGTATCTGTATGTGTGTGTGTGGGGGGTATCTGTATGTGTGTGTGTGTAGGCATGCGTGTGTATATGTATGCGTGTAGGATATGGAAGCAATCTGGAGAAGGTTTTCGCTAGAGGAGCAGCATCGTGAGGTCGGTCGACGGTGGTGCTGCAGAGGGAGGCGGGGTGAAATAAAATCATAGGACGCCAAAAACAGTCAAGTGAAAACAATAAGCAATCGTGATTGCTCAAAAAAAAAAAAAAATAAAATAAATCATGTGCTCAAATTGATATGTTTTATGTTTTAAATGTTTTGAAAGGAAATTCAATCGTCCTCAAAAATGTTTGTTTGCAGTAAAGATAACAAAACAGATAAGCAAAATTTAATAAAACAAATGAAATGCAAAACTTTTCACAGACACTTGATTTGAAGGCACTAACTAATGAAATTACATTCGTTTATTCTGTAGGGCAGAAAACATTTTCCATTTTATTCGTGGGGAAATAAAACAAAACTCTTAATAGGATTATTAAATTTCAAAACGCAGTCAGAGATTTGCATCTCCTTGAATTTTTATCTTACTTATTTTGGCATTCCAGCTCAAAACGGAAGAAAAAGATCGTCTGCCTGACTGCAGATATTTGCTAACGCACCGTATACCAATACAAGCAAAGACCTTAAGTTTTTTTTCGAAAAATAACACCTTAAATTTGGAAGAATGGTAAAAAGTGCTTTGTTCAAAACATGTTCCATCGATTGTTATATATTTCCTCCATCTTTCGGAGTAAAAATATTCCTCGTGTGCTACGAACCGTTTACTGAACTATTTTTCCCATCTTCGTATGAACTGAAGCGCTGCTTAGCAAGTGGTTGACCCATCCATGCGAACAAGTGTTAATCGGAAAGAACCAGATCTGGTGAGTAAACTGTATGCGGTAGAACTTCCTAGCTGAGTCCCTTTGTCAAACCTTTGTAGTATATGATGTAGCATTGAGCATGAAGAAAAATGACTTTATGCAGCCTCTTTCGGCATTCTATCATTTTTTCAAGGAGTGAACGGTTCAAATCGGTCTAGTGTTGTTGGAAACGTTTATTATTAACCTTTACCCCGAGTTTTAACAGATCTTATCAGACCAAGCTTCTCTGATCCTACGAAACAGAGAGCATCTTCGTTTTGCCAAATTCACACGCCAAAACCATTGCTTATAAGCATCTTGAGACGCAGCATGTTCATCGTCATCTTCTCAAAATAATCAGCATGATTCGACAAGTTTTCTTCAACTAAATGCAATGCAAAGAAATTGTTGCTGTCTGTGAACACTCTTATTTCGGTACCAGTGGCACCCGCACGGCTTTGCCCGTAATAGAAAATTAAAAGGTCTTTTGGCTCGCCTGTATATTTACAAATAATTGATGGTAAATTTTCTCGCTTACGGTTCCACGTTATGATAATTTCATCATTTATTCGTCCATCTTATGATAATTTTGTTCTTAAAATTGGAATAGAAAAAGAACCACATCGAATTTTCGAAAAATCGCTTCGAGGTGCACACCCCCATGCTACAAACTAACTTTGTGCCAAATTTCATGAAAATCGGCAGAACGGTCTAGGCGCTATGCTCGTCACAGAGATCCTGACAGACAAAGAGACTTTCAGCTTTATTATTAGTAAAGATTAACTTCGGCATATGACCGGCTGGTGGCGTGATGGTTAGGCGCTGGCCTTCTACACCTGTGGACCCGGGCTCTCGCCTGCTGAGGTGGCAATTTCGCTTCAAAAGAGAGTACCGGTGCCTCCATCTGGTGGAAATTGGGCGTTAAAAAACTACTGTGTCATGCATCAGCGCCTTAATGGTGACATATGAAAGACTGATGCATTGTTGGGGAGCGCACTAAGTCTGATTACGGCCCAGGCGCCTCTTGAGTTGGGTCTCTTATACAGCCCCATTGAACCCCCCCCCCCCCAAAAAAAAAACAACTTCGGCATATTGAACGCAACAACATAACAGTCTGCACACTTTTCCAAATTGGAAAAGACCGCCATTCCCAAAAGAAGGGATGTGTCGGGGTAAAACTATGGTCATATTTGGATTCAGGGAGTCATTTTACGTAAGAATCAGCAAAGATTATATCAGAAACATTTAGAAGATATTTTTTGCAGCACGCTGTTATTTGTTTTTAAAGTTTTGGATTAGTAACTTCAAATCAGCACTGTTTCCATTTTTTAACACGCTTTTATTAGTTTCGTCCATATATATGTATCTTGTAACTCAAGTTTCGCCCACTTCTTGCCGTCAGATTCGTTTGAAATTCGGCATTTTTTTTTTCATAAGCGGGAAGGTTATCAGAATATTCTCTGATAGCTAAGCTGTGTTGAAAGCTCTCAATCGAGACTGCTTTTCTACCAAAACCGTTTGGGAGTGCCATAATGCACTGGTAAGACTAGCTGGCAGTAATAGGGTTTCCCTTAGTGGGTTCCTGGTCGCCGTGACATTGTGGGCAACGAATTGGCAGATCAGTTAGCTAAGGAGGGCTCCAATGCACCATTTATGGGACCCGAGCCTGTCCCTGCCTGCTCTACAATGCAGTAAGGGCTACTGCAAAGAACCTACTTATGGATGAATCATATGGCCTGTGGCTTCAGTCCAACTCTCAAAGACAGGCCAAGACTCTGAACCAGCGGCCTCCCTGGCTTAGATCCAAGGAACTGCTTAATTTGAGTAGGAATGAGATCAAGATGTCTGTTGGGTTACTATCTGGACACTGCTCTCTTAATTGGCATCTTAATCTGATGTGTGTTACCGACAATCCTTCGTGTAGAGGATGCTAGATGGCTGATGAGAGCTCAATTCATGTGCTATGTGAATGTGACTTCTGCTCTGCGCAAAGATTTGAGCACTTGAGATACCACTATGTAGATTCCTGGGAACTGCCTAGAATTTCGGTTAGGCAACTGCTGAAATTTATTTCTGCTCCTTTAGTAGTCTAAGCGGGGATAGTACAATAGACCTGAGGTCTCAGTGCTCGCGCTAGTTTCAAGCGCTCCCCGTTTCACTTCATACTTCATACTTCGGTCATATTTGGATTCAGAGAGTCATTTTACATAAGAATCAGCAAAGATTATATCAGAAACATTTTGAAGATATTTTTTGCAGCACGCCGTTATTTGTTTTTAAAGTTTTGGATTAGTAACTTCAAATCAGCACTGTTTCCATTTTTTAACACGCTTTTATTAGTTTCGTCTATATATATATATATGTATCTTGTAACTCAATTTTCACCCACTTCTTGCGGTCGGGTTCGTTTGAAACTCGGCATGCGACCTCAGACCTGATAACGATGCAATATTCTAGAATCCGATTAATTAATTAACTATTAATTATTATTCAGTAAATTACCGCCCATTAGCCAGGGCTAAAGCAGAAATACGTGAAATACACCGCCAGCTCAGTCATTTCCAGCCGAGGACTGCAGTTTCGTGCTTCGAGTTGAACTGAACCATTGCTTTCTGTCACTCGTGTGGTCTGCTAATTCTCTATTAGCTACCAGTTTGTTTCGCACTCTTGGCTTCCTTAAGAGGTTTTCCATCTCCAGCTCAGTCACTTTCCTATGCCGGACTGATGAGTGCTAATAAGCTCGAAACTGCAGTCCTCGGCTGGAAATGACTGAGCTGGCGGTGTATTTCACGTATTTCTGCTTTAGCCCTGGCTATAATGGGCGGTAATTTACTGAATATACCTTGCCTCGCGTTCAATCTTCGAATTGAACTGAACCATTGCTGTCACTCGTCTGGTCTGCTAATTCTCTATTAGCTACCAGTTTGTTTCGCACTCTTGGCTTCCTTAAGAGGTTTTCCATCTCCAGCTCAGTCACTTTCCTATGCCGGGCTGATGAGTGCTAATAAGCACGAAACTGCAGTCCTCGGCTGGAAATGACTGAGCTGGCGGTGTATTTCACGTATTTCTGCTTTAGCCCTGGCTATAATGGGCGGTAATTTACTGAATATACCTTGCCTCGCGTTCAATCTTCGAGTTGAACTGAACCATTGCTGTCACTCGTCTGGTCTGCTAATTCTCTATTAGCTACCAGTTTTTTCGCACTCTTGGCTTCCTTAAGAGGTTTTCCATTTCCAGCTCAGTCACTTTCCTATGCCGGGCTGATGAATGCTAATAAGCACGAAACTGCAGTCCTCGGCTGGAAATGACTGAGCTGGCGGTGTATTTCACGTATTATTAGTTTATTCCAAATTTAATCAATATTTTTTCATAAATCCATATATATAAGGACGGAAAATGCTCGCACTAATTATAATTAAGTATCAGTAGAAGCCCCTGATTTTTCTGAATCAGATAAAATTTGTTCCAATGTTAAAAGGTAATTAGAACGGGAAATATAACTGTTTTAAACTACCTTAAAGTGGGGCTACTTGAGCCTGCAGGGGCTAGTTGAACCCATAAGAAAAAAGTGTTTAAAATCCGTCCTGGTCCTAGTATATAACTCAATGTATAGACTTAAAAAACTTTCTCCATGACAGGTAGCAGTACTAGGTACAGGCTGGAGCAAGAAACAAAGTTTCTGCTATTCCCAGCTTTTTCTGATTGAGGTTATGATTGCAAATTGTCTAAACAGTTGTTTTTTGTGTCTGCAAACTTTCACATCTAAGTTCATGGAAACACCTGGTATCATCAAGGTCAAGATAGTTCTATGTTTGCATTCTATTTCTAAATAAAATAACAACGTTTTAAGGTATAGCTATATAATTCACACAGTAACTAATATAAGTTAGTAAAAGTGAACTAGTTGCCTTAAAATGGGGCTACTTGAACCCAGCGTTCAAATAGCCCCAAACCACATTTCATCACTAAATTATGTTAAGTAAGGTTTGTAATCTTTTAAAATAAAGAGATTAGTTACTATTTTATACTCGTTTTTTGCAGATCTGGGGTTAAAAAGTGTCGAAAGTAAAAGAGAACCTTTTGAAGCAGGAAATAATGCGGACTATTAAGAGGAAAAATTACAATTGTGTCCAGATTGAACTAATTCCGGAGAAATGTCTTAGAGAGCGGCATCAGCCCGTTTTGTCTTAAGTAAGTTAACTCTCAAAAGGAAATTAAAAGATCGTTCACAAAACAAGCCTGGGCATCCTGTAGTATTTAGTAGCTAGGAGAAGAGCAGGTATTAAATAATATCAGAGAAAAAAAATCCATCCAAGCCATTAAATTGAGGGGTTTTCATTCTTTCTAATGTTTAAATAATGAGCATTTCAATTGGTTTCAGCTGTAGTTAGATTGTTTCTATTTATGAAATTATTTTTGGCTAAAAATATGTTTTTATGTATACGTTGATTTTATATTAATTTATATGGGTCATTCTCCAGAAAACGTAACTTTTGAACGCAAATGTTTTTCAATTTCGAAACCTTTTATTTTCTTTTTCTTTTCGTTCTTGCATGAAAGTGTTACCTACTAGAAGTAACCATGAACAATGGCCCCGCTAAGTTCCAATTGTTTTACTCATAAATAAAAAAATCAAAAAATGCCCTGCTCATAAAAATAAAATAAAAAAGAAAAAACTTTTAATTTTTTGAAACTCGAGGCCAATTTAATATCAAAGTAGTAATTATGTTAATTGTGCGAACAATCAGCTATTTTAATGATTAGTGCGAACACAATATTAAGCTCTCTTAATTAAAGTACGTCTTAATTATTAGTTTGAAATGTATGTTAAAAATAGTATTTAGTAAATTTGAAGATATACTGGCAATTTATAATTTTGGTAGAATGCCTATTATTCATGTATTTCCCCTCCATCATTTATTTTCACCTCAGAAATAATAACATTGGTAAGGTCTGTCACGGAGGTGAGGAATTGTCCATTAATATAGGCCTAATAGATACATTTTTTAAGGAAAACTTTTTTTTCTTCGTTGCTACAATCTGCACATGTTAAGCATATGAAAACATGTTCACTTTTTTTTACATTAATTTACATCCCTGAAATTCAAGTTCACGGAGGTGAGAAGTCAGAATAACCATACTAAGTTTTTGAAACAAAAACTATCTTTTTGTTTTTCGACAAAAATCTCACAACTTCAACTATGGCTGAAAATAAACAAGGGGGCTTCCTTGTATCATCTTTACTAACAATAAAGCAGTAAGTCTCTCTGTCCGGAGGATGTCTGTAGGATGTCTGTAGGATGTCCGTAGGATGTCCGTAGGATGTCTGTGACGCGCATAGCGCTTAAACCGTTCGGCCGATTTTCATGAAATTTGGCACAAAGTTAGTATGTAGCATGGGGGTGTGCACCTCGAAGCGATTTTTCGAAAATTCGATGTGGTTCTTTTTTTATTCCAATTTTAAGAAAAAAAAAACTATCATAAATTACGAAATTATCATAACGTGGAATCGTAACATGGGCACAAGCCAATTGGCGAGATACGAAATTATCATAACGTGGAACTGTAACGTCGGTACAAGCCAATTGGCGAGAAAATTCACCATACATCATTTGTAAATATACAAGCGAACCAAAAGACCTTTAATTTTTCTATTACGGGCGAAGCCGTGCGGGTGCCACTAGTGGAAAATAAAATTTGATGTCATTACTGCCACTTGTTAACGAGGAATGGCATTTTGTGTTTGGGTAACGGAGGTGAGAATTTATTGAGTGACATGACTTCTTGTCCTACTCAAACGAACTAAAACATAATATTAAAAAAATATATATACTCAAACAATTAGTATTTGAGACACTTGTGAAAGGAATAATCAACAAATAAAATTAATAAGTACATACTTTTAATCAAACAAGTTATTAAGCAAAATAAACGGCCACACAAGGTGTGTGACATGCCACGGAGGTGAGAATTCGCATGTTATGAACCAAAAATATACTAAAATAAAAATTATCATTAAAAAATTGGTGGCAGGATTGAATAGATATATTTTTCATGAAATTAAAAATCATTGTTAAATGAATTGTTACTTAAAGTTTTTACTGTAAAAGGCGTGTGACAGAAAAGTTACACTTTTTGAAGAATGACCCATGTAATAGTTTGCTCACTAGAATGCATGTTTTGATTTTATTTTTCAAAATCATTGGTCCTTCTTGATACCACCACCTGTTTTATAACTTTTTCTAATGGATTTGCTGAGTGGGACCAAGTAGCCCCAGCGCGGGGCTAGAAAAAAAATATAGAGAGTTATAATTGTTGTTTAAAAAAGGCATTAGGTGGTGGCAGAACGTCTGAAATGTGGTACAAACAAGGTTATCAGTTCACATTATGGGTTTAACGAAGCATTCAGTGTAAAACTCGCAAAAAGTATGAAAACTCGGGTCCAAGTAGCCCTACTTTACGGTAATTTCATGCCAATATGTAGGTAAGCTTTCAATTGAAAATTCATTGTTGATCACGGTCATTGTTGAACAACGCTTTTATCAAAATGTATCTGAAATTTTTGAAGTAATATAAATATGATTTCCATACACATACGTTGATGACTGGCATATGAATTAGCAGGATCAAACAATTATACGACAGGCAATTTATCGGAGCAGTTGATCGTTTTTAGAGCTCGACTATTACACCTTAAGGAGTAAAATATAAAATAAAATAATTATTTAAAAAACTAAAAAAAAACACGCTTTTCCAGCAATATGATCTAAAAAGTAAAAAATAATTTTCAGATGTTAAAATTGATAAAATAATAGGACTCGACAGATGCATCGGCGCCGATGGTTCAACAATTTAGCCATGGGCATCGGCGGCCGATGCTAACTTGCAGGAAACATCGGCCCATCGGCCTTAAAAAAACATGAAAAAGCCGATGGAATTGGCCGATGTTTTTGAAAAAAAAAGGAACTTTGTAGTTTTACTTTTTAATACAAAGTAAAGGGAGTTATTGTTTTCATATAAAATCGTTTACTTAAATTTCAGTATGAATTTCTATTTTAGTCACCCCGGAAAGAATTTTTAATACTGCATTCAGGTACCAAACAAGTTAATTGTTGCGTTGTTTCTTGCGGCTGGATGTACGTATGTATCTCTCATAAGTCATAACTCAAAAATGGTAAGCTGTAGAAGGCTGAATTTTCGCATGTGGGGTGTGCGTACGTTCCAGTTGTGCACTTCCCTTTTTGTTTTCGGTCGGGTGTTCTAAAAAGCCTATTTACTCATTTTTTGTGGCTATTAATTACTTATTTCAATGCAAAACTTATATAGCGTCTCAGACTGATGATCATTTGGTGATATATTGCCGAATTGGAGACTATGGAAACAAATATGAGATGGCGAAACCGGTTTTGTTTCATTTTGTTTTTTTAATTTTTCGATATTTGTAATATGAATCACAGTAATGCAGTCTTTTCTGTATCGCTTCGGCGGAACTACAAGTTTGGGGCCCGTCGAAATACATTTTGGGGCTCTATTTCTCTATCACAGAAGTTGTAAAACATTTATCATAAGCATTTTTGTAACTCCTACCAGGGCCGATCCCAGGGTGTCGGCCGCCCGTGTGCAAAGACCTAATGTGCCGCCCCTCAAGAGTAATTTTAATATTTTGACTAATCTTTAACGTCTATATAAATCTTTCTTTAACTTTCTGTGCCAAGTTCGAATTTAAAAAAGGGGAGGGGGACAGAAGAATGATCTTATAAAAAGGAAGAAATTTTTTATAGTAAGAAACTCCTTAGGTACAATTTATATCTTTGAAGAAAGTAATAGATACCAACATTTACTAGTAGTAAAAACGCATTTTATAGTCTTTCTTCGGTGACATCAAAGAAGGGACGGAGTTAGGGGAAGCGTGGGGGGAGGTGTCAGGGGTTCAGGGGAGGAGGATTGCTAAAAGAAAATTATCGAAATTGGCGTATGAAAAATATTTTTACTTAATCACTAGTTGTGTTTGGTTGCAAGGACAAAAGAGTCGAGTATATTCAAGGTGCATGTAAAAATTTTCGAAATTGACGTCAAATATCGCAGTTTTAGGAACTTTTTCTAGACTTTAGGTGAAAGTATTGTTGCAGTTCTTTCCTAGAATTCTTTCAAAATTGAAATCGTATTGAAGCTATTTTTTAAGACCGTAGCTTAGGAAGGATCGGAGTTCTTCCCGAAAAATCTCCGAAACTGAAATTTTAAACCCGCAATTTTGGGTTTCCTTTACTGACGTTGCAAGAGGGAGGGAGATTCAATCGTCTCCCATCGGAAGATTTCGAAATATAAGTTCAAAATGCAAATTTAGGCTGTCTTTGGTGACGGTAGGGGATCTGGCGGCTATCCTCCGGTAATTTCTCGGCACTATTTTTTCAAAAAACCGTTTTTGGCTAAATTTGAAAACAATAGGGGAAACGTGAAAATATTCCGAACCAAAATATTTTTCGGAACTGAAATCCATTATAGGCTATTCTTGGGAAGGAAGGATTTTGGGGCTCTTAAGCGAATATTTCTAAAATCGCAATTTTATATTATCTTTGGTGACGTTAACAAAACTGGGAAGCTTCTACGGATCTTTCGGATATTTTTCAACATTAATATCTGAAAAATATAACTATAGACATTTGTCCACCTCACCTCGACGATTGATGGATATGCCCTAGCGCCGTAAAAAGTTACATAAGCCTGGCAGTTCTCCTCCGCAATTCTTTAGAAATATAAGTCCCAAAATCGTATTTTAAGCATTGTTTGATAACGATGGGACTAAGAGCGGGCGGCGGTTCAGTGTGTCCTCATGAACTGTGTTTTTGAAACTGAAGTCAATTTCAGGCTAGTTTAGGCAAGAAGCTGTGACTCCACGGAACCGTCTAAAAACGAAATTTTCAGGTATAGTGATGGCGTTGGAGAAAAGGGGGATCCGGGGTCTTTCCCCTAAAGTTTTTGAAACTGATGTTTGAGAAACGCAATTTTAGTTTGTTTTTCAATACGTTAAGTGAGAGGGGGCGGAATTAGGGGCTTCTTTAAAGACGCTAATTGAGACTGTCTTTGGTAGTAATATTTGCGAATGGATTTCGGTGTCCTCCACTGCAAAAATTTCGAAAAAATCCAAAGCCACTTTATATGACGTTTGATGATAGGAAGGGCTGTCGTCTGAAAACACGTTTTGTATTTTGGAGCCAACATTTTTAGGCTATGTTTGATTAAGTTAAGGTGGAAGAGGTGAATCAGAGACTTAATTGGGTCCTTACGATCGATGGTTCAACCAGCGAAATTTTCCGAAAGTAAAGGCCTAGAATCGCAATTTTAAGCCTTCTTTAGTTTCATCAAGGAGGCATGGCCTTTTGGATCTTTGTTTTGGAACCACATTTAAATTTGCTTCCCGGGGCAAGGGCCCTTTCGTCCTACCTGATCTGAAACCGGGCAGTTCATTCAAGATTTTAATCAGAAATTTGTTTGTAAAGGGAGAAAATTACAACATTTTAGTTCGTCATTCATATATGTTACTCTCAAAGGAGTCGCAATTTTCCACTTTCTCTCCACGCATCCACGATTGTTAAACACAGAGTTTGTTACATAGTTTGTTGTTTAAAATGCTTGCGAGAGTATCTAATCAGTATAGCTATTTTTTTTATAAATAAAATATGTCTTCATAGTTTAGGTCTATAAAAGCTTGGGAGTAAACATTAGTGGCCGCCCTCGGTGCTTCTTTTAGACGGCACCATTTAATGCTTCAGAAGGGGGCCTTTCCCCTCCACTGTATCCATGCCTGATTACCAGTTCTGTCACAAACTTTGCAACCAAATGAAGCATGTGTGTTAAGAGTAGATATTAATGAACAATGAACCAAAAACAATGTTCCCTAGCATTCTATTTTCTTAAACTATGCTATGCTGTTGGGAAACCGACACATACTTTGACAATTGAACATTCAAAAATCAGCATATTTAGACTACTTATTATAAGTTATCTTGTGAGAAATTCTTGAGGAATTTTGCTTGATTATATGAAATATATGATGCGACCTGCGGCCGCCCCTTGCTTTGGCCGCCCTTGTGCGGCGCACACTCTGAACACCTGCTAGGATCGGCCCTGACTCCTACGGTTCCCCTATGGTTATGGGGCCTTTCGCGCAATTGCAACATTTGCTACATTTTAAATCCGCCACTGCACGTCAAAACAAACTCGGGTGAAAGTTTTAAAAGTTTTTCTGCTCAATGTTTATGATTATTTTGAACTACTTTTTACGACTATTTTTTGTATTTCCGAGAACACTTGCGTGCCCCTCCTCCCACTTCCTTAATTTCTGAAATTAAACTCTAGTTTTACTTCTGAGTTGTTTAAAACTAACACCATTCATAAAATTAGAGACTTTTTTCAAGCTTTATCTATTGTTTAGGAAGAATTTAGAGCATTAATGTAAGAAATTGATTAAAGACGTTTTGAATGGTGACATAATTCGGAAATCAAAGGGACTTTTGAATTTTTTCTTCAGAAGTGCTGAAGTAGATTCAGAAACTCTTCCGAGGCGTTGGTGGTAGCGGTTCTGTATTAAACAAATAAGGCCAAAGTTGGGGCCGAAGTTTAATGTTGTGTGTTACTCCAAAATCAAAGGGTGACTCCCTAACCCACCCTCGTCGTTTCAAGCATTTCTTAAATAGTTAGCGATTATTAATTTTGGTCAAGAAATGTCATTTTGCGTATTTCTTATACTTGTTTCACCTATATTTCGTAATGAGCCATCTTTTTTGCATCATTAATAGTGATCGATTTTTTTTCTCTGTTGTAAGTAACTATTTTTATGTATTTATATAAAATCAATGAATAAGTTATTTTCGTTTTCATCATATTTTTAATAATATGTTATAGAAAAGTTTCAAGGATTTTCTATCATGCATTTTTTTTTAATTTCAGAAAATGATTGTTAAATTGAAAAATTTTATTTGAACTTGTTTGTAGTGCTTCATAATAGATTAAGCAATCAAATTGTTCAATATTACGTGTGCAAACATCAAATCAAGTAGTATATGTATTCAGTTATTAACTTGGTGTAAATATCGAGTTTGTTTATTGTGGCTGCGTTTTAAGAACTTCGCTCTTTTCATGGCTATTTCTTTTTTCCGCAAAATTTATATCACTGTTATAGCTTTTATGAAAAATACAAACTTTTCTGTTCATAAATTTTAAATAAGTACAGAAATATTCCTGTTATGATTTAATATTGTAATTTATCTATTACCTTTTTTTGTTTAATTTGATGACTAAAAAATGTATACGTGCAATCTTTCCACTTTAATTGCGTAATTTGTTGACGGTTTCATAGTTTTATTCTTAATTTTTTTTGAATGATTAAACAACATAGTTTAATGTTTTTTATCTGTGTTTAGTGTACCTAAATCCATACATTATTACAATATTACTGAAATCTTAGTTATATATTCAATTTAACAAAAAAAAAAAGAAAAAAATTTGTTATTAAACAGTCTCTTTGTTTTTCTTCCTTTCTTCTTTCTTTCTTTTTTTTGACTGTTCTTCTTTGTCTTCTATCATACAGCAGTCAAAAAAAGAGAAGCATATTTACACCCTATACAGGTTGTACATAGTACGATCCAAAAGTTCGGGGGACAAGCTGTATAAAACCTTACACAGAATAATTCACATTACCGAAGCACATCCACCTTCAAAAGGTCACCCCGAGGGACTATGTACTTCTGCCAGTGTTCATATAACTTTTGGAAACACTCCTGGAAGCCATTTTTTTCGCTACCTTCTGTGATGCAGCTTTATCTTCTCCTGACGGAAGAAAGCGGCGTCCATGCAAGTGTTTTTTTTTTTTTTTTGCTGGGAACAGGTAAAAGTCACACGGAGCTAAGCCCGACGAAACGTTATGTTATTTGTTTGTCATATCAGAGTATTGACCAATCGAACTGTGCATCCTCAACATGAAAGTCTACTTTTTCCCCACGATGAAGTTAAAGCAGCAGCGCAAGAGGCCTTACAAGAGGTTGCGATAAATGTCTTGTTAGGAGTCCTTCTAAAAGCTATACGAACGTTGGCAGAAGTGCATAGTCGTTCAAGGTGACTATTTTGTAGATATGTACTTCGGTAATGTGAACTATTCAGGGTAAGGATTTATACAACTTGTCCTCGAACTTTTAGATCATACTACACACGTATGAGTTTTCAAATTACTATTTCATAACGTTTTTGAGTGACACAAGTTTACGCACATGAATACATCACAAGAGAATTTGCGATAATTAACTAAGGAGGCGTTCAAAATGGACAGTTTGGTCATCTATATGTTCTTAGGTACATATGCATGTACAGATGTGCTGAAAAAACTTGTGAAGTTTAAATTGGACGATCGTAAAATAGAAATTTAGGTCGAAATCTGATTTTTTTTTTTTTTTTGTGATTACAATTCCTTATTCGGAGCAAGGAAGTAAAGTGAAATGAATCAATGATCCTTTAAATCCCTGACAATGTTATCAATTTATTTTTTATTTATTAATTTTTTTTTTTTTTTTTTTTTTGCCATCGGCCTTCGGCAATCGACAATCGACCATTTGGAGGAAAACAATCGGCCACCGGCCATCTTTGAACAATCGGCATCGGCACATCGGCCAAAAAATGCCATCGGTCGAGCCCTATAAAATAACTGACCAAACAATTGACTTTAATGTAAAAAAAAGCGTGGGGTGCTTCACATCAGTTTTCTTGAATTTCTTCCATTTGTTATTCTTGCAAAAATGTAAACAGACAGCACCCCACGGTTTTTTTACAGTAAAGTTAATTGTATGACCAATTATCTTATCATACTAATTGCTAGAAAAGCGTGTTTTTTTTTTTTGAGTTTTTAAACTATTATTTTATTATTTTGAAAGAGCAACGGTAAATAAATGTATATCCTCACATTAATTATTGAGAGAAATTACATAAAATCGCTAACAAATTTTTATATTTTTTCAAGTTAGATTTATATATGATAAAATAATAATTATCCTAGTAAAACAATAAATTCTCTCTGGATATAATACATTGAATAAGTTTTACTATATAATACCATACGATATTTCTCAAATACTAAAAGCATTAGGTAATTAGAAAGAATGTAAACAAACTCTTTGTAGTTTTGTTACTAAATAGAAATCAATACAATACTAAAAAGAAATCCCCCTTACAAAATTCAGTCTTAGATGATGTTGATTCCAATTTTCAGCTAGTGAAGTCACCAATACAATTGCTTTAATATTGATTTAAAGATCAAATATGATCTTTAGAAAGCTTTTATGTAATCAAAAACAGCTACGATCTGTGACAATGAATTGATTTCTTTTTTTGATTAATGAAATGTTGCTAGGATTTTCGCATTTCCTTAACAACAGTACTCAGTCGAAGTAGAATTCAGTTAAGTTCTATGTGAGCCTTCGTGAGCTTAGTTCTGTGTTACTTAAATTTAAAATTTATTTATTTTTTATACAAACTTGTGAAATAATGATAAAACAATCTACTGAAAAATATTGCACGATTTATTTCTTCTTATGACTGATTTCTTTTTAATTATTGGAATAACCAGCTAACTTTTATGATATTTAACAAATTACAGATTTAAAGACTGTCTGACTTTTGAAGAGTAAAATTAAAGATAGTTAACATCCAGCGAACTTTTATAATGTTGCACAAATTGCAGGGTTAAAGATATAGGGTGGTTTTTGAAAACTGTAAGTAATCACTTAACAACCAGTTAACTTTTAATGGTGTTGTACAAATTGCAGGATTAAAGATATGGTTTGGTTTTTGAATACTGAAAGTAACCACTAAACATCAGTTTACTTTTAGGATGTTGTACAAATTACAGGACTAAACATTGATTTTTGAAGGCTGAAAGCAAAGATCCAGTTAACTTTTACGATATCGTACAAATTTTAAGATTAAAGATTATTTGATCATTGAAAATTAAAAGCAATACTTTGATGCAAAGAGAAAATATTGCAAATCATAATTGCGAAAGTTCATCCGAACTATTAGGCAGATAATTCACGACTGCAAAGTGACTAAAATTTCCATTGTTATGCCCATTATCTATGTTAACCTTTTCTTTCAACAAATATTTTAAGCACACATTGAAGGATTAGCTCATATTTCCCAAGTTCTTTGAAAGTCTTATTCTTCCTACTTTTCTTATTACGTCATTTCATCATGTGTGAATAATTGTTTTTTATTTTTTCATCATCTTCGTCAGGTAATTTTTTTTTGTAACAGTGTTTTTTTCTGAAGACAATTCGCTTAAACTGAGTAAAATGAAAAGAGATAATGTATTCGTTTTGAAAATTTAAATTATGGATGTGATGCTATACATATGTGAATTATTCTTTAATTCTTTCTTTCTAATTCGTCTGTGAACTTATAACTTTACAAAAAGGGTTTAACTTGCCCAATCAAAAAGGAAACGATGTCACACAGAAAAGAAAAAGTTGAAAGAATTACGGAACGTATGACAACGGAAGAAACTAGATTTCGATTTCTCAAAGCAAATACATTAACTTCTGCTCCAGTCTCCATTGCTAAAGCACTTTCCGTTAATTTGACATTGTTAACTCTCTGTGGTGTAGAAATGTATTCTTCAAAGTCCAAAAGAGACTCGTTGAAAAAACGCTCAACAATGCTTTTACTGAAACTCATTTGGTTCTCTTTGACCATGTTCAATTTTACAATCGACATTTTCTCCATTTTGGTCGGAGACTATGGGAGGGCCTCGGTGATATTTTCATGGAGTTCTGTCCTGGTGGTCACAATAAGAATGATATTGTTCTTAAAAACAAAAAGAATAACAGAGTTACTTAATCAAATACAATCAATGATGCAATTTTTAAATTCGAAAGACTTAATGAAAGTCAAACGAAAAGCAATTAGCTATGCTGTCTGCACCATCGTATTCGGAGGTGTTCTAAGCAGTATGTCATTGGTAAGGAATGAAAGACGCCATACCTCAGGAGACGAAGACTCAGACACTCTTAGTAGATGGAAAATGAGTTTCGTTACCTACAAAGCAATCGGAACGATTAAAATATTAGTATCAGGAGTAAATTGCACAGTAGTCATTGGGAACATATTAGTATTCTACTCCTTATTGTGCTTCGTGTTTCAAAATGTTAGTAACAACAGAATTTCACTATTGCGTGAAAGAAATGGTGGCTTGAAAAGCTGCAGATTGTGCATTTTGCAACATAATTTCATTGTTTCAAAGCTTTTTTTTCTTGACGATGTTCTCTCCTTGCCTATTTTTATCAATGTTTTGATTTCCACTATGCTTTTGTTTTATAATTATTATGAACTATTATTTACTGACCGCTCAACTGAAAATTTGAGATTGATTCCATATCTCTTCTATATTTTTATTCATACCTCTTACCTAATATTTCTCACTGTATCTGTAACTGGCGCTATAGAAGCAAGTCATAAGTATTACGAGGCTGTGCTGAATGTAGCAAAGCAGTTCCCAAATCAATATATTGAATTAAAATCGCTGTTGATAAATAAGAAAAAAGTGAATCTCACTCTGTGGAAGCTATATTTTATAGATAGACGACTAATAATCAAAATTTACGGAAGTTTACTTACCTACGGCATTCTCATTGCAACTTATCAAGGAATTCCATTTAGTTGATAGGTAAAACCAGGGCCGCCCAGGGCGAAAGTTTCCTGGCACTCCCTCTCCCCCCCCCCTTATACACACAGAAAAATCAAGTTAGTTATAACGTCAGTGCATAATACGCGTGAATGGGTCATACTTGAATTTTTGATGTATTAATGAACAGAACAATCAGAGGGCAATGCATAATGCAAATTAAAACACAAGCAATGAATCTGCTAAAATATTTGTGAAACATAAATACCCCAAAAACTTTTCGAAAAATGGAAACGTTTAAAAATCCAAATATTTATGTAGTGAAATGTTATCCCACTAAATAAGAAACAAAGAAATAAAACTGAATCAGCTACTCATATTGATCAAACGAAGAACATGAATAAATAATATGCTGATTATAAATAGAAAATGTATTTATCGAAGTAAATTACATCAAAATTAAATTTCGATCTGGACTCATCCAGTGATTCTTTTCAAGAGTTTTTTTGGTTTTACTTGTACCAACTTAACAGGGGCGCCGACTTGCAAAAATTATTAGGGGGGGGCGGACATCACCAGGGGTTTAGGGGGTTATGTAATCAGGGCCGTCCGAAGAGCTGACGGCGCCCCGGGACGAAGGTTTTCTGTCGCGCCCCCCCCCCCATACACACAGAAAAATCAAGTTAGTTATAACATCAGTGCATAATACATACTTGAATTTTTTACATTTTAATGAACAGAACAATCAGAGAGCTATTCATAATACATACTAATTAAACGCAAGCAATGAATCTGTTTCTAATATTTGTGAAACGTTAATGAACCAAAAACTTTTCAAACAATGGAAATGTTAAAAAACCAAATATTTATCTTGTAAAATGTTATCCCACTAGATAAAAACCAAACAATTAAAACTGAATTGTTTATTCATATTGATCAAACCAAGAACACGAATAAATAATTTGCTGATTATAAATAGAAAATGTATTTATCGAAGTAAATATTACATCAAAATTAAATTTCGATCTGGATTCATCCAATGATTCTTTTCAAGAGTTTTTTTTTTTTTTTTGGTTTTACTTGTACCAACTTACTACCAGCTTCCATATATATTATAAACAAAGCTGTTATTTTTTTCATCAAATATTTATAAGTTTTAGGGGAAAGCCCACAAATACTCAAAATCATCGAAAATCGCTCAGAATTGCGTTTTTGGAGCTCTAATTTCGAAAAATCACTGGCCCTAATATTACAAAATACGGCCTTACAAATTGCGTTTTAAGACGTGAGTTAAGGAAAATTTTCGTGCAAGGATCCTCATGCCGCCTTTCTTTAATATGACAAGCAATGGGTTTTTTAAACAACACTTTAAAAAAAATTAAGTTGAATAGTCCCTGAATGTGAAACATTGCTTAAGTTTTTTGCACCATAATTTTGAACAATTTTCCTGGGAAATGCTCCAGATCCTCCTATCCACAGGGGGGGCATTTCAGCATTTCGTTTGGGGGGTCGAGTTTCTTGAACATGAATTTCCTCAAAACGGTATAAAATACATATTGGTTAACAAGAACTGATAATTAAATGGTTTTAATGGTAAGAATAATTAGGTTTGTAAAGAACAATTAAAATTTTTTCGACCGAAGCTTTAAATTTATTTTGTTATAAGTTATCTCACAAAATATCTCGGTACTAGTTTTTATTTTTTAGTAAAGTTTTAATCTGCTATTTTTGGAGTCAGGAAAAACAGAAAATTTTGTAACTATAGTTAATCAATATCCAATGACTTAATTTATTGCCAGTATAGCTAAAGAGGAAGGTCTTGCTTTGCCTCATTGCGCTTCGAAGGCAATTCTCTAACCTCCTGAGACACGAAAGTCAAAATTGATTGACGTTCAGTTCTCCTTCAACTTTCTGGTTGTGTGCGTAGTTTTTTACACCGATGAAGAGGCTCCATTATTATAACCTTGAAATAGCTATATGCTGTATTTTCGTGTAAATTTGTGCTTTATTTACGTCGGTTTTTCAATTTAATCACGAAAATCATCTTTTAAATGACTGACCTGATTAAAACAGTCAAAAAACAATGGAAGCAAGAAAGTTATGTCAAAAAAAAGCAAGTGTAAGCGCAGTCTCTCAATGTCTAGGTCATTTTTGAAAAACTCAGTTGATTTTTCAAAATTTGTTTCACCTCTGTTTACTAAAAGCAAGCACGCTTGTTCAACTGCAACCCCCAGTTGATGCAAACCGCTCAGTAATGCAAGATTGCACCGTTTCACAAACTTCAATGTAAATTGCTTTGTAAAACTCTTTTGGGGTTTCGAAAATGTGCGGTGAGCTGGCATCGTTGTTTTCATATTTCTTTGGCATACGTCGACTCCGAGGAAGCGAAGGATCATCAACTTGCGAAGGTTTTTCTTTTAAACACAATTCCCAAAAGTGTTCAAAACTATCACGCCTTCCATTCAATACACAAATCAGGCCCTCATATATTTTTTCCAGACTAGCAACACTTAGATGAGGGCATTGAATTTTTTCATTGACATCCTCGACTGGGTTCATTGCATGGCAATAAAGACGTAAAAAGAAATAAGTCTTGAATTGTAACATTGACTCAAGGTACCCTGCACATTTGTAACCTGCCTCTGTTTTATCCTCAGCAGAAAATGTTTCAAAAAACTGTAAATTTTTCAATATTCTCAAGATACTAGAAGCTCGCATTGTCCATCGAGTCGGGCAAAGGGGTCGTAGACCAGCTTGGTCGTTGGCATTCTCACTGCGTATGCTTCTGAAAAGTCCCATTCTTTTGGGAGATTCCCTTACGGTTTTTATTAAGTCCTCGGCTAAAGCCATAATATCCCTCATGGACGTAAGATGGCGGAGACTGTCTACAACTGCCAAGTTTAAACTGTGAGCAGTGCAATGCACGTAAAGTGCCTTTGGTTGTACATCCCAAACCAACTTTTTGAACTTACCTCTCATGTTCGCAGCACCACCATAGCACTGTCCTCTTAAGTTATCCATTGATAAATCAAGACGAGCGAAAATGTCTTTTAAAATACTAAACAAAGTTTGCGATTCAGTGTTGGGGGTCTCGTATAAGTCAATGAAGTCTTCGTTGATGATTAAGGAATCATCGACCGTACGAATACAAAATGACACTTGTTCGTGAATTGAAGAATCACTTGTTTCGTCAACCATAATAGAAAATGTTCAGTCTTCTTGATCGAAGCCAATACCTTTCTCAACACAGACTTTCTTAGAAGATCAATGATCTCGTTTTGAATATCGTGGGACATCCACTTGTACCCCGAACGCTCTAACCAAATTTTTAACTCGGGTACGTCATTCTTTCGGAGTTCTAACAATTGAAAAAAATTTGTGTGTATATCTTCGTGCCCTCTGATTGCTAGTCCTTGTCGGCATAGAAATTGCACGATAGTAAAAATTGTCTCCAGAGCTAAACGGCTTTTCTTCATTTCACTAGCTAACTGCTCATTTAATTGGGAAGCCACACTTCGGTTAGAGATAGAATTCAGGTTCAGAACTCCTTCTTTGTGTGTAAACGTATTTTCATGAAAACGAAATTTTTGCAAAGCCTTTTTCCAGTTAGAAAATCCAACGGAAGTAGGCTTCTTCTTTTTTTGAAGAAAATTGAAATAGCTTTTTAGCATCTGCCTCTTTGCAGGTTTTGCAAAAAACTTTTTCAGTTGATGACTCATATTCTAGCCATGTATATTTGTTCAACCAAGACTTTTGAAATGATCTTCCTTTAGCGGATTGTCCAGGTTTCCGCTGTGAACAGTTCTCGCCCGATGACGACGAAGCAGGCACAATAATTGCAGGTGGTTGACTTGCAGTATGGTCTTCTTCTGCAGTAACTTCCAAACGTGCCTTTTTGGTAACAAATTTGTCCATTGCAAACTTAATTCAGAATACACTATGCACTGAACGAAACTATTCACATTGAATGACTGCGCCCTGCGCCAGTCAGGGTGGGCTTTATATAGCCGGGGCATCGTAATGTCTCGAAGCGTCAAGGCGACGGACGCGAGACGGAGGGTTCCAGGCGCTTTTGCTCCAGTCTTTTTCATGTCGCCGCAGCCGCAACGCCGGCGCCGGATTTTACCCGAAGATTCGCGCAATAAATTCAAAGAACTCGCAGCGCCGTAACTTTACCATGATTCTCACTATTATTTTGCAAGGAAATTATCGCGAAATAAAGAAAATGAAAAATGCTAACCTAATATTGTGATTTTAGAAATCAAAATATATAATTGGGGGGGGGGGGGGCTCTGCCCCCCCCCAAATGTTTTTTGAGGGGGCTCGGGCCCCCTCAGGCCCCATGGAGTCGGCGCCACTGCAACTTAATACCAGCTTAAACATATATGTTAAAAACAAAGATGTCATTCTTTTGCATCAAATATTTAAGTTTTAGGGAAAAGTTCACAAATACTCAACAACATTGAAAATTGCTGCGTTTTTGGAGCTCTAATTTTGAAAATTTACTGGCCCTAATATTACAAAATATGGCCTTACAGTTCCATTTTAAGGCTTGAGTTTACGAAAATATTCGTTCAAGAGTTCCCATACCACCTTTCCTTAATATCACAAGCAATGTCTTTTTTAAACGACACTTACAAAAAATTTAAGTGGAATATAGACCCTGAATGTAAAACATTGCTTACCTTTTTCGGACCACAATTAAAAAAAAAAAAAAACAACAACAACTGGGAAATGCTTCAGATCCTCCTATTCATAAAGTCTTCAAAGTTTGTCTAAGGACAATTTGAGAGACTTGACACTTTGAGACTTCAATTTCGAAAACTTCGCAGGGCGGAGAAGGAATTGATTTCAATCTATTTAAAAAAATAATCAATAGGAAAGTCCCTGAGCTCCCTCCCTTTCCATAACATCACTGAACATGGCCTATAATCTCGTTTTTAAGGCTAAAATTCAGTTTTTAAAACTAAAAGTTTCAAAATTTTGATTGAACACCTCTTGAACCCCTTCCTATCCAATCAAACAAAAAATAATAATAAAATTTTTTTTTTCGTTTTTTGTTCTTTCAGTGTGCTTCCCTAAAACTTTTCTGGTTACAGCACTGCACGCAAGGGCAGAATTCAAGCAAATTTGGTGGGAACTAGACAAAGAAGTGCCTTTTGTTTGATTTTTAAACAGTTATATTCTCAGAAATTGTATCTTATTCAATGATACAAAGGAAACAAATGTTTTGGAGACCGAGAGAGAGGAATATTTTATCTTGCCCTAGGAAAAAATAGACAATTCTCTATTTTGTGTGTCTATGACTATGTATCTAAGATACACGAAATGAGGCGGTGCCGCAAGGTGCCCCTACTTCAATACAATCGTAGCATTTTATACGATGAAGGGCGCCGCAAGGTGCCCTTTATTTCGTGTGAATGTTGCAAGGGCACCCATATGCAAAATTTTAAAGGGGGGGGCTCAAAAATTTTCCCCATGATTTAGCAGAATATTTTTCTCATGGAAACCGATTTCAGTAAGATTTGAGACATTAAAATTTGACATTTTTAACAACTTATTCATTAATGGCTGGAAAAGAAATTTTTATACAGTTTTGCAAAGAAAAAAGCACTAAAGCAAGGAAGTTCTCATTTCTAAGGGGGGGGGGCTTGAGCCCCCCCCCCTTTGCCCCCCTATATGGGCGCCCTTGGAATGTTGTCATGTTTTGTCAAAACAAGGAGCGCCTTAAGATGCCCGGGGCAATTGCCCCGCTCGCCCCCCTCCCCTTTTCGGACAGCCCTAGATAAAACCCAGGAAAAGTCAACTCTCGGTAACTCGAAACCTTATATAATCCAAATTTTCCGTTATCTCCAAGTTTTCCTCCGCTCCCAAAATAATTTAGTGCTTTTAGTACAAAGTTGTTTCAATATTTCGAATCCATTCCTCTTACGTCGAAGTTTTTACAAAAGTTTCGTTTTGTGATTCTCCAAAATCCTAATAATATCCTATCTCAATATAATAACACAAGAATTGCTTGGCCCACCAAGTTTGTTCTTTTTTTTTAATTGTTGGAAATAAGTTTTTTAACGCATTTCCATTCATATGAAAGCACTGACTAATTATATTTTTTTTCAAAGAAAATATTTGAATAACCGGTAAGACTCTCCTGGCCTGTCCAAATATTTTCTCTAACGTAAATACTTAAATTGCTTTATAATCTTATTTCATCATTCAAAAAAAATTAAATTTGTAGTATTAAATTATGCATAGTAAAAGACATTAAATAATATTACTTTACTGTATTTTATTATTTAAACAATCATAATGCATTTTAAAATTCTTCCCAAGTTTTTCATGTCACTCTTTTGGCCTAGGAATGAGTTCAATTATTACAGGTTGAAAGAAAGAATTTTGAATCTTCTGCATAACCAACTGTTTATTCCCACCATTTTGTTGGATTCGTTGAGCATTTTACAGTTCTGATTTGCCTGTTGGTCATATGATTTTAAAGTTTAAAACTGAGGTATGTAATATTTTTGCAGTCACTTCCCTGGGACAATATATCTGTTGATTATATAAAAATGATTTTTATAAAAGTTATTTCTGCTATGTGTAATTTAATTAAAAGATAAAAAATATCAAAATATTACATTTTGAACATTAAATAAAATTTTGGGCCTAAAATGTCACTCTTCTGGTATTTTCATACCAGGACAGCATAGCTAAAATGTACCGTATTACCCCGCATTAGCCGGCATGACGGAAAAAAGTAAGGTTGACCATCATGCCGGGAAATTCTAATTTTATGACAAGCCGGATAATTTGAGGTTTATTTTGCAACAAAAGTAAATTTCTACAATCAGTTCCAGTCAAAAAGTAAAAATCACTGTAAGGAAAAAAATAAAAAACCCCTGAGAGTATATAACATTCTTTCAAGGAAAAAAAAAAAGAAAAAACAAATTTTCTGTCGGCTTGGAATAAAGAAAAGAATTGTGATTGCTTGACCATGTGTTGTTTTTCTTTAATCTTCAACAAGGTGATTTGGTTTCTACTCCACCACATTTGCTTCCCTAAAGGGCTTCAAGCAATGGAAGAAATAGGAGATCCACTCTCTGAAGATGTTATTGAATAACATTTTTCTTGTTAAAATAACAAATGGCATTGTTAATTAATATTTTTACAAAATTAAACTGTTTATTAATACTAATAAGATATGCACAGAACTGATAGTATTTTTTTACCCTGAACATACAGTGAAACCTCAATAAGTAGTCAACCGGTTAAGTGGTCACTCCGTTTAAGTGGTCGTTTTTCTTTGGTCCCAAAAAGGTCACATTCACAGTATTGTAAAATAATCCTCCTTTACTGGTAACGAAATTTAATTTTACGCGGTTAACTAGTCACTCAAAAATTGTTTTCTAAAATTCCTTTTCCTTGTCGGATCTTAGAAAATAGTGTCGGACTTAGTTGAAAGGCTGTTGGATAGTCATTTTTCCTTGAAATCTCGATCCTCGGTTCTGGTCGTTCAAAGCATACTTCTTGCTGTGACTCTGCCGAGTGCCGAGAGTATGAATCAAACTCCTTTCAGCAAGACATACAAAATGTAATACCTGCAGAAAGTTAATCAGTATTTAACATCCGTTCAAGGAACTACAAACACAGAATTTAAAGCTTGATGTATGTTAGAAGAGATCATTCTTTTCCATAAGCAACAACTTCATGAGTCAACATTGAAGGATTGTATTAATGTATTGTAACTAAATAAGTTGTTATTTAGTAATGTATAAGTAAGAGAAAATGAAACAAAGTATCTATCATTAGTATTTTGCCCCCTTTTTAACATTTCCACTAATTTATAAACATTGATTACATAAGCTATTGTTTTTCTCACAGAATTCTACTGCTGTTCATGAATATTTGTAAGCCTTTTTTTTTCTTCCTTAATTTCCCACTCCACATAAGTAGTCACTCCGCATAAGTGGTCAAAAATTTTTGGTCCCTAGAGTGACGACTTAACGAGGTTTTACTGTATAACATTTTTATAGTATTAATTTTTTTCCTAACCTCGATTTTTCCGGCATGCCGAAAAGGACCAGGCAAGTCTTATTGAAAATCTGGTGACCCCTCAATTTAGCGACATGCCTGCTAATGCAGAGTAATACGGTAATATGGCTATTACTATGAAGTACTGTACTGCTTAGGACCAAACTGTTTCACACTACAGTGAAATCCCGTTACAACGAACTTTAAGGGACTGCAAATTTTATTCGTTGTAACGGGAATTTCGTTGTAATGGAATTCAAATAATGTAGTAGTACAGTACAGAACCTTTTATCCGGGAACCAAAAAACCGGGAAACCAGAAAACCGGCAACTTTGTGCGAATTTTCCCGTCATTTTTCAAAAATACGCATTTTGGCAATTTTTGAAAAACTAAGCATTTTTTTGAAATACCTAAAAGAATGTGAACGGTATCTTAATAAATACCATATTACTCAAGTATAACAGGGGAAAAAGTTAACAAAACCGAACTTCAAAGGGTTATTCTTTAAGCAAGACAAAATTTCCGAAATATTTTCTTGAATTAAAAAGTACTCTCGTAAGTCCAAAATTTTCATGTTTTATTCCAACTGAAACCTAAAGAAATAAATATTGTCACATTCTAATGCAATATTTTATTGTGAATGGCCTTAAATTAAAATATTGCAGTTTAGAGCGAAAGAGCGGGAAATGCCGAAAACCAGATTCGCGAATTTCCGGATAGCTGATCGTGGAATCTGGAAATCGTTAAACACAAGACTGTAATGAGGTTGTAAGAACTCATAAATAAGATTTCTATTCTTATTAACTTAATATAAAAACAATAGTTATCAATAACTATCGTAATCACAAATACAACATCTTTACAAAAAGTTAAAAAAAAAAAAAGAAAGCAATGCGTTTATGAAAACAAATGTTTTCATACACTACAGTAGAAAACTCGCACATTTACGTTCAAAAGCTTGTTTCTTTTTTTTTTTTTTTTTCCAAACAGTGTGAATGTCTCAGGTCTTATGAATAAGTTAAATTTAAATTATTCTCTCACGATAGTAGTTTTTAATATTTCTATATATATATATTTCTATAGTAGTTTAAGTTTTCTAAACAATCGGCCAATAGCGCTTTTTAGAGATCCAGAAAACCGGGAAATTCAGATATCCGGGATAGCGATGGTCCCGAACTTCCCGGATAATTGGTTCTCTACTGTAGTTATATAGGGACTGAAAATGTAGTTCGTTGAAACGAAAATTTCGTTGTATTGGTATTCGTTGTAACGGAATTTCACTGTATAATGTTTGAATCAATTGCGACAAAGGATTCATTCATGGACTTTTTAGCTGATTGCCAGCTAGCTCCAGAAGGTCCCTTTAAGCAATTCTATATGCTGTATAATGTCGTCTGAGGATTTTTCGACTGCTGAAAGCTGGTGTAGATAGGAAATTAAAAACATTGAACATTTTCTCAGTGTGTTTCATGGAGAAGAGGAGGTTACATTTTGCATAATAACACCAAGAAAGGTAGCAAAGATAGTCATACTTAAGGTGAACATATCGTTGACCATAAAATTATTGCTTCCATTGTTGGTATTGGTAATTCCAGCTTTTCTCGACTTCTGAAGAGGTGCTGCATTGAAACGACAATTTATTCTACCAAGAAAAGACAAATATCAAGACTATGCAATAAAGTCGAAAATAGGCTTGGCTTATTACTTGGAAATACCATTAGGGGCTCATCACTGTTGATTTATTCAACTTCATGCCTATTATTCAACTTACATTCAGAGATAAATTAAGATTAAAAATTAGCTTTATTAACTCGAATATTGTTTCTCAAAGTTTTTTTTTTTGACAAGGGCAAATCTTTCTCAATAGTTTATCAAACTATTTTCAAATTTCACTCTTTATCAAATTAATTATATCAAATTTTCACTCCTTTTGGAGAAAAACAAAGAGACAATTCACATTTTAAGTTTTTTTTAAATTTAAAAAACCTATTTATCCCATTTTTACTTTCTTCGATATCTAATATATAGAAGAAAGTTTGGATTCGTGCAAATTTTCGAATTTCGAAGTTTGACGGATTCGAACGTTTTGAGGTGTGCTGAGTCCATTTCGACTATTTTTGGAAAATGTCCGTCTGTCTGTGTGTGTGTGTGTGTATGTGTGTCACCAGTTTTTTGTGGCCGCTCTACAGCAAAAACTACCGCATGAAATCGAACGAAATTTGGTACACATATGTGCCCCTATGTGAACTTGTGCCCATTGGTTTTTGGCGCGAATTCCTCCAAGGGGGGTGGAGCAATGGGACGTTTTTTGAGTTACGCATGTTTGCTATTCCTCAGGAAGTAACTGGCGAAATCATTTTTTATTATCATGCATTGCTTCAATGCATAACATCTCGAAATGGAGACTCATTTGAGCATTAGGGCAGAGCATCATGTTTGCAGTGCGAAGGACATGAGGTCAAATCCATGTGGCCTAAAAAATTGTTTTGATGACTCGTCCTCTTCTGTTCCATAATTTAGCGAAAAAATTATCTAGACTCATTGTAGGATTTTGATCTACAGCTCTGTTGTTGTTAAAACCATGAGAGAACCCATTAATCTTAACATGGAAAATTGCAGTAAATTTAAAAAAAATATTTCAACAAAATGGAAACTTCCGTTTTAATAAATCTTTTGCTTTATTATGTATTGGTTAAGTGCATAATATTCCGAGATGGAGGCTTATTAACTCAATTGACAAGAGGGTCAAAAAAGAGGGTTACCGTGAAGGTCATGGGGTCGATCCTGCCGTAGGCGATAAAATGTAGTTTTGAATGACTAATTTTTAATTTTCCATGAATATATAATTTTAACTCATTGGGGGCAGAATTCCAAGTCAGTTGCATTGCATTAAAATCAGTTTAAAAAATCCCTGTTTATATTTGTATGGCAAATCATAGAATCATAAATAGTACTTTTCCAAAGGCGATAAATATTATTATTATTATTTTTTTTTTTTGGGGGGGGGGGGGGGGTTACACATTGACCTTCAGACATTCCTACTTCATCAAACTTCAAAAGGAGAACAACAATGTCAAGATTTTTTAATTGCTATGAGCGAGAAATAAATAAAATTTCATGTTTTGGCTATTACTCAAAATAAATAAATAAATAAATAAATAAAAAATATAAAAAACTGGGGTTTTGAATTCTTTTTTTCGAGTGTTAATGCTTCACATGGGTCAGTGAGTCTTTATTATATAGCATTAATGTACATGTATATTTTTGGGGATTCACCCCCTCCATTGTTTTTTACAATATCAAGAAGTGATGATAAACAATAGAGATTGTACATCCCCAGAAATATAAGTATACCTTAATGCTACATAAAAGCATGCTTAGGTTAATTTTTATCTTAATTATATCTGTGAATGTAAGTTGAATAATATGTGAAGGTAGAAATAAGACTAAACAATTATTAGTAAAATTTTTTTTATCCTCTTTGAAATGTTTCGGCAAGTCCCCGTCACGATCTTGACTACGAAGAAGGCAGTTTGTGTTTGTCAGAAATGAACTCAACTTTCTTTTTTAAATGCTTTTTCTCAAAGCTTTGCGAAAAACAACCAAGCACAGGGGCTCTAAACATGGTGAAACGCCAAATTATTTTGCATAGTTTGCTCCAGAAAAAAATTACATACATTGCTTTGAACAAAAATAACATGTTATTTATGCTGAAATGTATGGAAACAGCAATTAAATATCTGTACCTCAAAGCCAGGACGACGTAAATCCAAAAACTGCAATTTTCGGTTGAGTAGTGCAATGTACGTAGAAGCCTATTCTGCACGCAGGGGTGCCCACCTGAGGGGGGGGGGGGGGTCATGGCCCAGACAGCAAGAATAAAAGTGCACACATTTAGGGGGGGGTGCCCTTGCTCTTAGGGGGGCACACAAGCGATGTGAATGTAATTTGTAAAAAAATCCTTTTAAATTTTTCACCTGAGTTAAAAGAGTGCACGTATCATCCTTTGCATGAGAGAGAAGTTTTCCTCTCTCCTGTAAAATTACCTTAACGTGGCTTATTAATGCGATTAATTCTGGCTCTAAGGAACAGACATTTCTTCCACTCCTTCGAATACTTTTTTTTAATTTCATTTTTCAAATTCACCTGGATCTTTGAGTCCAGTTTTGTTTTTTCAAGTTTTCTTGTTCAAGCTGTTGGCAGAAATAAAGAGAAAACTTCTACACAGATTCCTTCTCTTGAAACCAGAGATATTTAATGGCTTTATGAACAGAAAGACCGATATCTTTACGTAAATAAGGAGAAAACAAACCAAATTGATAAGAACAACTTTTAATTAGATAATAAAATATTTCAAGCAAATGTTTGTTTACATTTTTTTTTCCTTTTTGCAAAAAGAGATGAAAAATATATTGGGAAGACAAATAAATAACATAGAATGAGGTAAGTTATAAAACTTTTCAGTATACTTTACATTAGCTTACTAGATAAAATGTAAAATTATTGAAATATATTTCGAATTTATTGCCGAGTATGGAATGTCCTTATTTTATTAAGAAAATAATTTAAGGAGTACATCTGTCTACAAAACGTGGATACAGGATGGCATCTCTTATGTGATATCTGTTCAAAAGCCAAGTGATGAACCTTTCTAGTCCAAGGCCATAGCCACCATGAGGACAACTGCCATACTTGCGCTGAAAAGCAAAAAAAAAAAAAAAAAAAAAATCATTAAACAATTTGCATTTCTTTGTAAATATGAACTGTTTTTCAATTATTAGAAATGTATGAAAATATTTTATTTTAAATTGAAAAAATTGTTTAAAAAATGTAATTTGAATTTTGACCTCTTGAATTCAAATTATGTTTTTCGCAATCACGAGTGTGTGTGTGTGGGCATGTGTGTTTATGGGGGTATGTGTGTGTGTGGGGGTATGTGTGTAGGAGGGTATGTGTGTGTAGGCATGTGTGTTTCTGTCTGTGTGCAGGCATGAGTATGTGGGTAGTTGTGTGTATGAGTGTTTGTGTGAGGTGGGGAATGTGTATGTGTGTAGGCATATGTGTTTGTGTCTGTGTGCAGGCATGAGTGTGATGAGTGTGTGGCTAGTTGTGTGTAGATATGCGTATATGTGTAGGTGTCTGTATGTGTCTGTATGTGTTTGAGTGTGCGTGTAGTTGTGTGTGTGTGTAGTTGTGTATGTAGTTGTGTATGTATGCATGTGTGTGTAGGATATGGATGCAACCTGGAGACGGCTTTCGCTATAGGAGCAGCATCGTGAGGAGCCCGTCGACGGTGATGGTGCGGAGGGTGCTGGCGGGAAAATAAAATGATAGCACAGCAAAACAGTCAAGTGAGAACAATAAGCAATCGTGATTGCTCAACAAACAAACTCTTAAAACATTTTTTCATAACTCAACAACTCGAACGCTTATGACTCGAATAATCATTTATCTCAAAAATTTTGTTGGGTCCCAAACATGGGCATATACAGAGGAGGCAAGGAAGGGCAGCTGCCCTACCTTCCAAAATAGAAAATAGTTAAATAAAAAATAATAATAATATATAAAAAAAAAATTCAGGTTGCTTTAATTTCTAAACTCATTGATTCAGCTCTGATAACTTTGCTCCTAATTTTGTAAGTGTTATACGCTATCACCATGAGCATTGAGACACTTTCAAAAATTCATTTTTACGAATTTCTCAAAAATCAGACCAATTGCTCAGTAACTTTTATCATATAAAAGATATGCTCCAACTGTTATTTTCCAATAAAAAGTAAATCATTCATAAATAAGGGACCAGAAACAAATTGAGAAAATGAAAGGTTTTGGATCATCTTTCATCATAAGTACCTGAGAATAAAATATAAATTTCAGAAATAAGTTAATTACCATACAAAATTTTTAAAAATAATTTCGTGAAAATATCATTTATATTCACGAAGATATAAGCATTTCTTTCAAACATACTTTTTATGTGACAAAAATTACAGAACAATTGGTCTATACTTTCGGCGATATATAGGGGCATTTCAAAGGGGGAAACAAAACATTCACAAATGCATATTTGCAGAGTTTCCAAAATCAGAGGAAACCCAATAGGGGGCGAAATGGCAAATTGTCCAAATGACGGATCTGCTCAACCTTTCGTTTTGAGCTGGGTATGCCCTTAAGTTCCAAGCTTTTGAGAAAGCTGTGGGAACTTCCCATCCCTTTGAGGTAAAAACTGCATCAAGTAAACATGCAAATGCTCTTAACTACATGGTTAATCTTTAAAAAAAATTTTAGCACAAATTAATGTGTCTATTCATCTTTATTCATGATTAAAAGACAAACCAAAAATTCAGTTCACAAAGGATCCTCAATAAAGAGAATTAAATGTTTTTAGAGGGGGGGGGGGAGCACTCAATACTGATTTAACCATAGTTAAATTTTTGCTGGAAGAACAACCAAATATTTTATGTGTTGCAGAAGCTATGTGGGGGAAAAGTTCATAGTGCTGTAACCATGACAACCAGTCAGAGAAAAGAGAGGAAAGTGGGAAAGCTATTTGGCCTTGATGTTCAGATTCTAAATGCATAGATTTTAGATTAGGAACAATGTACAGCTATACACCACCAGCTCAGTCAATTCCAGCCGATGACTGCAGTTTTGTGTTTATCAGCACTCATCAGCCCAGCATAGGAAGTGACTGAGCTGGAGATGGAAAACCTCTTAAGGAAGCCAAGAGTGCCAAACAAACTGGTAGCTAATATAGAATTAGCACTGACCAGACGAGTGACCGAAGCAATGGTTCGGTCCAACTAGAAGATTGTAGGCAAGGCAGGTATATTCAGAAAGCTACCGCCCTATATCCAGGGTTAAGGCGGTAATAAGCTCGAAACTGCAATCTTTGGCTGGAATTGATTGAGCTGGCAATGTATTTCTGCCTTAGCCCTGGCTATAGGGCGGTAACTTACTGAAAATATACAGCTAGGTAATTATCGGTTGCAGGCAACTTAATTAAAAAATGATACGTGGAATTTAAAAATGTTTTATAAGCAACTACTTGACCCTGACTTTTTTTTTGGCAACTAAGTGTTAGAGTAGCAGACATTTACCTGGTCCGTGTACCAATAATAATTCTTTGGGTCGATTCCAGCCTTTTGGTATCCCTCCATCAGTTCATCATATTTCCACATCCTCATAGAGCCTCCAACTATTTCACCAACACCAGGCATTAAAACATCAACCTGTTTAAAAAGATTCACAGTATTATGTTTGAAGACAACACAGATTTGACAATTTCTTAAAATCATAGTAATTTTCGCTCGAATAAATTCAAAAAAGAGCTTTAAGCGGAAAAAAAAATCACTCCTAAAGATTTTAAATACAAGAATTACAGTTTTACAAAACAAACTAGTAATTTAGACAGCTTTAGAAAAATTAGAACAATAAATAAAAGGGAGAGAGGTTTAGGGGGAAAATGGTTGGTTTAAGAAAAAAGAGTTTATTTCTGTTTAAAAAAAAAAAAAAAAAAAAAAAAAAAAAAAACTTCAAAGAAAATCACTTGCTTTATGTTTGTATAACATAATTCTGTGACAGAAAGTAACATTTCTTATAAAATAGGAAATTTCAGCAGTATAACTTTCAGTTGCAAGTTGTATTTGTTCTTCACTTTTTAAGTAAATATTTGCAATAGTTTTTTAATATCATTATTATTACTACAAACATCACAAATAAATAAATAAATAAATGAAAAAATCTATTCATGAAAAAAATAGGCAGGTTTAAAAGCATTTTGTTTTAAAATCTGGAAAAAAACCTTGTTGATCGGAATTAGCAAACAAACAAGATTGATCTTTTTAAATTCTTTTGGCAATGAAAAAAGTAAAAAATTAAATAACTTTAAGTTTAGAACTTAATAATGAGTATTGAAAAACTGTTTGCATGACAGAAAATAAATTATTTACACAGGGCTCATAGCAAGTGGGAAAAAATATATAGGAGTTTAAAAGGGAAAATATAGGAATTTAAAAGGAAAAATATAGGAGTTTAAAAGGCAAAATACAGGAGTTTTGTAGAAAAATATATAGGAATGTCGAAAAAGTATACCATCTAATATGTTTGGAGCACTGTATAAAAAAACAAAACACCAGTATCAATACAATTCTATTTTGCATGAGTCACAGATGTGAGAGCAAATGAATTTTTGTACCCACCTTCGCTGAAATGAATCATGTTTGTTTAAGACAATTTTAATTTAATTAAGCAAAATTTTGCGTGCGTGTATGGGATTTTCTAGGCAGACGCTTGGCAGCTCGTACCTCACCACCAGTAACAATTCGGGAGCTTCGATCGGCGCTGCAAGACGAATGGGCAACAATGCCTCAACAACTCATTGACACCCTCATTCTCAGCATGGGCAGACGCTGTGAAACCTGCCTAGCAGTCGGGGGAGATCATATCCCCTACTAAAGACCGGATGTTTCTAGCTGGACACCCATCACAGGGATGTTTCGGCCTTCAGCCGCATTGCGCTCCATGCTACTTTTTCAATAAAGCTTCTTTTTATCCCTCTGATTTCTCTTTTAGTAAGTGTTGCTTACATTACACATGTCCTCACGTATTGGGGATCTTACGGTATTAAATGTGTTGATTTGGAAAGCTTTTGTACAAAGTTATATTGAAAAAACCGTCTCGTCCTTAATTTTTGCACACCAGTGTATATATGTATACATATGTATCAAGTTTGAATTCGACCTAATCTGCCAAACGAAAGGGGTGTTAGAAGAGCCCAAGCGAAGCATGGAACTATCCATTACCCTCTGCAATTTGTAACCGTAACCAAATAGATAGAAAAAAATGAGCCAAAAAAAAAAAAAAATTCTGAGATGAGGAACGATTTCTGAAATTTTTGGAAAATCTACACACAAAATGGAAAATTATAGGAATGTTTTTCCATGGATACATATTTGAAAAAAGCAAACAAAATCCTATAAAATGACACTTATTTCATCGAGATAGTTACATTTTTTCAGCGGGCTACAAGCTTCGAAACATTTAAAGTACTCAAAGTTGAATTGGTACCAAAATCTGCACAGGGCATTTTCAAAAACAATCGTTTGAGCTACCATCGGTAATTTGAACTACATGTAAGATTATATGTGACAAAATTAAAAGCTTTAAAAATCTTTACAGCAGCACACTTAAAGTTAACATTTTATACTATCAAAATTACAAAGTAAACTCATTAAAAGAAAAAGAATTAATTGAAAACAAGTAAAAAGTTGCAAGTAAAGCCATCTATATTTTGTATGTTTCATAAAAATAATCAAACAGAAGTGTAAAACACATGCCAACATTAAAGATGTAAGAGTGCAAAGTGCAGAGGAGAAAAAAGAAAAAAAATGGATCAAAGGTTTTTGCATTTTTGGGTAGCATTTAACATCCGACAAAAAAAATATAGGAGTTAGTGAGAAAGTATAGGAAATATAGGAGAATATCTGACAAATTGTGAAAATATAGGAGATATAGGACTATGAGCCCTGTTTACATTAGAGGTTTAACTGTTGTTATTTAATTGAATATGAATTAAGGCTCAAGTCAAATATACTTTCTAAACAATGCAGCTTTATTCTTAATCACAAGTACAATTAACAGAAAGATAAAGAGCAGGAAAACAAGTCTATTTAAAAATAGTTTTCAACAAGGCATAACTATGAATTATACTGCCATGGGTTGCCATACCAACAAAAATTGGTTTCAGAGATATTTGAAGAAACATGTTTTGATTTCCCACAAAAATCCGAAAGATAGATGACAAAAATGTAAAAGAAAAAGGAAACTAGTATGTTGTGGCCATCACGAAACTTTCTTCTATATCTTTCTTGTGAATTCTGATCAATCCCTATGCTTGAAAAGAATGCAATATTCCCAGCAAAAAAAAAAAAAAAAAAACTTGACGACCGTCCGAATTCCTGAATTCCCCGCAAAAGCAAAGCAAAGAACGACTTGAAAGTTATTTTAAAAGCCTTGCTTGAATTAATTAGATGTTTTATTTGTTAACAAACATAAAATGGCAACAGTTATTAATTTTAAATCATTGCGATAACATTTCCGATTATCTCCCGAAAATTAAAATCACGTGAAATAAGCAGACGAGAATATTGTAATTTATCTTTCTTATTGTTGCATTTATAAAGCTATTTTTATTAACACAAAAAAAAAAATCAGACCCCCATGGAGCGATTGGCGCCAAAATTGAAACAACGCCTATTTACAAATAGATTCACATTTATTCCAAATTTCATCCAGAACGTAGCATTACTTCTTGAGAAATGGCACTCACAATGAAAAAAAAAGAACATTCGATTGCGCCACCCCCTTTTCAGTTTTTGACACCAAAATAAAATCAGCTCTTATACCCACTAAGGTCTACTTGCCGATAAATTTTTCTTTCATTCCGTTCATTATTTCTTGAGATACAGCAGTCACAATTGACGACAAAAAACGTTCTATAGCTCAACCCCCGTTTGAGTTATTGCCACCAAAATTGAATCAGCACCTGTTCCTGTTAATGGCAACGTATGGTCCAAATTTTGTTTGATTCCGCCAGTTACTTCCTGAGGAATAGCAAGCACGCGTAACTCAAAAAACGTCCCATTGCTCCACCCCCCTTGGAGGAATTCGCGCCAAAAACCAATGGGCACAAGTTCACATAGGGGCACATATGTGTACCAAATTTCGTTCGATTTCGTGCGGTAGTTTTTGCTGTAGAGCGGCCACAAAAAACTGGTCACACACAGACGTGACACACACACATACACACATACATACACACACACATACATACACACACACAGACAGACAGACATTTTCCAAAAATAGTCGAAATGGACTCAGCACACCTCAAAACGTTCGAATCCGTCAAAATTCGAAATTCGAAAATTTGCACGAATCCAATACTTTCTTCTATATATTAGATATAGAAGAAAGTAATAAAAAAGTTTGTAAATTTTGCCTAAAAATTATTAAAACACTATATTTAACAAAAGAAATAAAACTTCTTTAGTGCAAGGATTAACATTAAATAACAAATTCTACATTTATTGTCAGAATGCATTATTCATTTATCATCACTATAATTACACTTTAAAATGAGATTCAAATTAATATTTGTCCGATTAATTAAAATGTTATAATTCATACACTTTAATGGGAATTAAAAGAAGATAAAATGAAAGAAAAGCATGCAATACCGATTCTGTAAGGCGAAGATCTTCAGGACACTTGCTCATGTAAAATGATTTAATTTCAGCAGGAAATCTGCATAACATGATAGGCTGCAAAGAAATAGATCAACAAAAATAAATTTAAGTTCTCACCTTTTTTTTTACAGTACAAAAATCTGAAAATAGTAATAAAAAGAAAGATGCATGGAATGAAAAGGTTTTTTGCAGTTAAAAATTAGTTTGCTTTGCTCTTTATGAGCTATAGTTAAAATTTATATCAAGTCTGTCGGAAAGTTCTGTCTGTAAATAAGGAGGAAAAAAAGAGATACAATATAAAAAAAAAAACATTTAAACAACATCTTCTGTACGACACAATGACGATCCTTGCTTGATACTTCTGACTAGGGTGATGGTAATTTGAAAATACTATTTTACAGCACGTCTCGTCTTTTGCAGGCGTAGAACTCAAGTACTGCTGTTTTCACACCTTCATTCTTCATATTGTCGCCTCAGAGCAACAGCAGGATATCTTACCATCATTCCTGGGATTAGATGTCTTACTGTTGCTCTGAGGCGACGATATGCAGCTTGGATACTCTTCAGAAAATCATATCGGCTAAGCTGGAAAATTCTTTCACTTCCACCTAGAGGTCAATGTCGTTCTTTTTAATAATCCGTTCACCATTCATTCTTTTGATCCGTTCATTTAAGTTGTTCATTTGAATAACTTTGTTCATTTAAAAATTTACAAGCGATCTCTCTGAGGGACATACTCACGTACATTCGAAATGTTTCATTAGATCAGCAATATTCTTTGAAGGAAAAATAACTAAAATCTAAAAGTAGGAAAATGGCTATAAAAAATGAATTAAAATTCTTTTTATTCTGGTTTAGATGTATAAAGCAGTTAAAGTTCATTTTGTAAGATATTTCTCAGATGCCAAATGGTAAGATATGTTTTCCATTCCAAAAACCGCAGATTACATTTCAACACGTCAGTTATTAAATTTTACTATATAAAAAAATAAACTGTTACAGTGGAAAATTTGCAAAATTGAATTTATGTGAAATAGTGCACTAATTTTAAATAGAAATATCATATCTCTAAGCGCACAGGAGAAAATAAAACAAAAAATGATTTTTAAGCTGTACTTTAGGTTGCATTTATAAAAAAAATGTAAATCACAAAATAAATAACAGAGAAAAAAAAAAAGAAAAGAAAAGAAAAATTCATTTGAATTTTGACATCTTGAATTCAAATTATGTTTTTTGCAATCACGAGTGTGCATATGTAGGCGTGTGTGTTTGTGTTTGGGGGATATGTGTGTTTGTGTGTAGGGGCGAATGTGTATGTGTGTGGGGGATATGTGTGTTTGTGTGTAGGGCATATGTGTATGTGTGTGTAGGCATGTGTGTTTGTGTCTGTGTGCTGGCATAAGTGTGTGGGTAGTTGTGTATATGAATGTGTGTGTGGGGGGGGGGGGGGGTATGTGTATATGTGTGTAGGCATATGTGTTTGTGACTGTGTGCAGGCATGAATGTGTGGGTAGTTGTGTGTATGTGTTTGTGTATGTGTGTGTATGTGTTTGTGCGTGCGTGCGTGCGTGTGTAGTTGTGTATGTATGAGCGTGTGTGTAGGACATGGATGCAACCTGGAGACAGCTTTCGCTAGAGGAGCAGCATTGGGAGGGGCCGGTCGACGGTGATGTTGCAGAGGGTGTCGGTGGGAAAATAAAATCAAAGGGCATCAAAACAGTCAAATGAGAACAATAAGCAATCGTGATTGCTCAAAAAAAAAAAAAAAAAAAGAAACAGGCTACAATATTAAACATGAGAATAAAGAAATGTTCATTAAAACTATGTACCTTAAGGCTGTTCCGGTAGAAAAACATGCTAAACTTGACTCTTTGGGAACAGCGACAAAAAAAATCTAATCGCCGGATTGCAATGAAACTTTTTACTATACCAGATGAATGTGTAAAAAACAACGTGCATGAAGTAAATTGCTGCTGAGTTACCTACATTTATCACAAAATGATATTAAAAAGTACTTTTTGTCAAATATGAAATATTTCTCTTAAACACATTCATGAAAAATCATCTAAACACAGAGATTCGAGATTTTTTTCTCTGAACCATAGAAACAATGTAGACGCATTGCAATTGAAATATTTTGTAAATATCATTAAAAATTTTTTCAATGCTCACGTGTTCTGAAACTTACTCGATTCTGTCCACTAATCTTATAGTTGCCTAAAGTGCCAATAGATGGCGTCAAAAACTCGAATAAGTAAGGATACGTGAAATTAAGGTCTATTTTATTAATAGCTCGGCTTTTTTCTCATTTTTATGCTAATAAATGATTCCATATGGACCATAAACTTTCTGTAACAAGTTTCATTCCTTCATATTCTTCATAAATCAGTCTAGATTTTTTTTTCTCTAAAACCAATTGTTCGTGATCGCGTGGGGATCCCGCCGAACAAATATCGCCATCAGTGAGTTTTGCAGATGAACTAGATTTTTGCGAAAAAGTGAGGCTTTCCATGCGTGTGCCTGAAGTGATGGCCAGTGGTATCGGATGTCAGTGCTTGTAGCTTGTGCTTGAGGCGGCAGTGATTGTAGTCGAGGAAAGAGAAAGGGGGAGGGAGGACGTCCCCGTGTGTATTTTCCGTGTTGTTAGAAACAGGTGGGTGAACAAGAAATGGAGGGTTGGCCTACGAGTGCTCGCCACAGAATCTTTCCTAATCCGCAATGAATATCTTTCTAAATTGACGCAACAGAGATCATTAAAATTTCGTGATATTTTATTTCAACAATGATTTTAACTATTTTTCAAGAAGTAATTAATATTTTCTAATGTTAACGAAGGACAAAGATGATCTGAAAATAGTTCTTATTTAATAAAAAAACCTTGCTCAATCCATTTGCGCAGGTGTGACATCTTTGTGCATATATTTGCCCTTTATAACAAAGAGCAAAGTATTATGTATGATAATATATGAACTTTCAAAAAAAAAAAAAAAAAAAAATTGAACTTGAAAAGTAAAGATTTTTACATATTGTGTGCGTACGCGTAATAGGCTCAAATCATTACCTTGTAGACACGAAACTTTTTTAGAAAGTAGGTACTTCGTATATTATGTAACGTTTAATGGTTTTTATATTTGAATGTATCAAAATTTTAAAACAAAGCTTAAAATTCTGGGAATAAATTGCAAATACAAGCATAAAAATGTCAAATTTGTGCAAATGGATTAAGTAAATCTTCATCTCAATTTTATACTTTAAAGTTTTAGACTTGGAAAAGTAACAGATTAAGTAAACATTATATTGATAAGCGTTTATTTAAATTGCACAGGAAGTATTATAGTGTGATCCGCGAGTTACTGACCATCAGCCAGTAAGTTGAACTAACTTGTAACAAAGGTTTTGATTTGACCATTATGAAGGTTACGTACGATATACTTACAGAGACATCTAGAAGTTTTCAAGGAAGTCACTTTTCTTACTGGTGCAAATTGTTATCAGATAAAATGTTGAACCACCTTTTTCTAGGTTAAATTTAATTTTACAGGTTCATTTACTGAGATATGCTGATCAATGCTTTCTCAGTGAAGGAAAAAAAATGCATTTAATAACTATCCATTTATGCTGTTTGTTATTGAAGGTTGGTCGATTACATACATTGATCTAAAATGCCTTCAACGCCAGTAATTGACAAACACGATCTACCTGTAGTAATGACATAGTTAAATGCTAGTTTTAAAGCTTTTTTCTTTATACCAAATTAATTACAAACATTTTTATGCTAAAGATATGAATGTGTATAGTACAACTTTTATTGAGAAAAAAAATATTTTAACCATTAATTGACTAGCTTGGTTAATTACTAATGCTCCAGATCAGCGGTCCCAACCAGCATGTTGTGACTTCCAAGGGAGTCGCGAAGAATTTCTTATAAGAGAACACATTCAAAAACATATCATTAAACAGTTTAAAAACTAAAATATGTAGAGGAAAAAAAATCATTTTAGAGAAGCATCAATACTTGAGCGTAGTGGCGAATTTAAAGAGCCTGATGATCCCTCAGCATTATTACATTTTGGTTTACGGACTTGCATCCCTACAAATTGCCGCGAAAGAGTCGAAAAAAACCTCCCTATAACATTATCTAAAATTGTCTGAAAGTTCGTTTTTGGAACTTTAATATCAATTTTTTTTGTGAGACAGTCTCTTAACCCCAACCCTCATCCTGAAAGATGTCATGTAATTACGTTTTCAGGACTTAATTTGGAAATATTTCGAGAAGTTCCTAGAACCCTATCCCATTCCCTAAAAATAGCAAAGAAATGGATTTTTAAGCTTTCAATTTCGGAAAAATTTCACAGGGGTGCCTTCTATTCCTTTTGCATAATTAAAGACCGTACAAACATTCCTTTTCAGGATTTAAATTTAAAAAAAAAATTCCGGGTGAGGGTCTCCGATCGTTTCGCCTTGCCATCAAAGATAATCTACTATTCTATTTCTGAAACTTAAATTTCCAAAGATTCCTTCATATTACCCCCAATCATTTCCCCCCCCCCCCAATCACTAAAACTTGATTAAAATACGTTTTGGAGACTTCAATTCCGGAAAAATTCCGGGGGAGAGGCTACCTATCCAAACATTTGCCTAATATTTAAAGGAACAAACAAAAAATACGAACAAAAAGACTATTTTTTAAAAAAATATTTCTAAAATCCAGGGGGTTCCAATTGCCCCTCCTCACCCTGATTTCCCAAATGACGGACCTGAAGTAAACTTTGAAACGAAATCCAGGAAGGATAGATCGTTTTATTGATTTTTAAAATATTTTTGGGGGAATACCCCATTGGATCTCCCTTTTTGCTACATATTTTCCTGGTTTTCACCTCTCTAGCCCTTCCGAAGAATGCTCGTAGTCATAGTATATATTCCATTCTCCTCCAAATAAAAATGATGACAATCAAATGACTACTCATCATCGAAGGGGGGGGGGGGAGTTCACTAATCTTGCTAAAACAAAAGGAAAAAAAAACAGTGTTTAGTTAAAATTTCATCACGTTTGGGAAGCAGAGAAGTGCTTGAACTAAATCCAATAAGTAACTTTTCTAACTTGGTTGTCCGTTTTCTGCTCAAGTCATTGTGGCAAAACAAGACGCATGTTTTATTCTGATCAACGTTTTGAATACAACCAACTTTAAACTATAATACTCAAAAATATACTGTCGTGAAATGTATGATAAATTTACATTTTCCCCAATCAAAATTGAACATTTATATCTCTCATATACAGTCGGCTTCCGCTCCAAAGCGATTCAACTTACGCCAAATGCCTATAACGCGAGTTTTTCTCGAGTAACGAATGTTAGAGCTAACGCTAATTTCTCACCCACAACACGAAAACTTTTGGAAAGGAATCGTGGCGCAAAATGACGGCTTCGCTATTTACTACTAAATATTAGTTTCGTGAATATACTTTCATCCTTTCAGCATAACTAACTGCTCTAGTTCCCACCCAGCGCTAGTCAAAACATCGCTTTGTTAGTGTGTATAAATAACAACTCCACAATTTTCTTTTAATATTTTAAATTCTAAATATGAAAGGTGATGAAATATTCTGCACCAAAGCACGCTGTTTCATGCTATGTTTGTGAAGATAGAAGGAAAAAGTGAAAATTTGTGACAAGATAACGAATTCTTGAACGCTTGAAACTCTAAAAAATGGTTCGAAGGCAGTGGCGGATTTACCAGGGGGGTGGTGGAGACGACCGCCCCCTCCGTAACTGTCCTTTTCGAAAACCAATAATATAGAATTAAAGGAATTACTAGCTTTCGCTATTAATTTCAATCAAGTACATTCCACAAATTTGCTTTAAATTAAGTTGAGACAGTGTAGTCGAAGATGGACAGCATTACCCACTTTTTAATTTGAAACCGAAGCTCGCCCCTCCCCTCTTTTTTGAACATTAATAATTTTTATATTTCTGTATGTATCTTCCAGCCTTTTTCTTCCATGGACTACACTATACTGGTATGATGATACATTTTGCTATGATTTAGAACAGTGGTTTCTAACCCTGGGGGTGATAGCCCCCAAAAGGGAGATTTAACTCTTGAGGGGGGCGATAAGTTTGTGAGGGGCGATAGGGGGTGATTAAAATTTAAAATACAGGCTAAAAGGGGACAATTGATTCCCTCCCCCCTACATAGTGGGTTGAGGGGAGGAATATGGCTTTCACGTTTTTCAACCGCCACCCCCTTGAAAAGAATGTAAATCCGCCACTGATCGAAGATAGCACAGCAATACTGTATAGTACTATTACAGTGTAGTGCTTTATTATTACTGCATACTGTATATGTACCGTACTGTTTTTTTTTTTTTTTTTTCATGTCTCTCTCTCCCATTGATAATTGATATTGTGCATCGTTTGAATACTGCTGTTTTTTTAAAAATACGGTAAAAATTCAGCTGTTTATGCAAGAAACGGTAATATATTGTTAAGAAATGGTCTGGAACAGTTTAAAGGGTGTTTAAAAATGTCTTAAATAATTGGATAAGTTAATACAAAATTCGTATATTGTACACGTATATTTGTATATAACACACACACAAAATCAACTCCTTCAAAGTTTCAGTAAAGATACTAAAGTTAGTTGAAATCTATGATCTAATAAACTTTAATTTTAAAAGCACCAGCTTTGATACGGTGCTCCAAAACTTGAATTTGTTTATATATATATATATATGTTTTTTTTTTAATTATAAAATGAGAAAAAGCTTACTGATGATCAATTGGGTGACGGAGAATTAAAAACAGCAACAATAGTGATAATAATAATGAACAGAAATTTAAAATTAACTTTAAATTTCTTTCTATTAGAATTAGAAAATTAATTTTTTTTCTCTCTTTTTTCTTCAAGTCCTTATTCTATTATACCCTTCTCAAATAGTTTCAATTATGCGTGCTCAGTCATTTAAAACGAGGGGCATCATGACCGGATAATTGGACAGTTCGGGCAATTAGAGTTTGGATAACTGGAATCCTACTTTGATATAACACAAATGTAATGTATCTTCAAATTCAGAAACCTGTAATTCTGTTATGGGGGAAAAATTCACTTCAGAGAACTCATAATTTAAAAATATTGATTTTATTTTTAAAAAACCATTTTTTGTGAAGGTATTTCTGAAATTAGATTTTTTTGGAGTTTTAAATAATAAAAAATGTAATAAACATCCATGGAATGACACAACCAATGATTAAAAAAATTATAATAATGAAAATTTAAAAAGAATCGCCGTTTTTGGTTCTGGATCAAAAATGGCCGCCAGGGGGGGGGGGATTTTGGAATGCCTCCCCTTTGTAAAATTTTTGTTTATACAATGTCAACAAGCATGCCGAGTTTCATAATTTTATCACAATTTGCAGTTTCTTCCCCCGTAGCCCCCCCCGACTATTTCCAAGTTAGGCGAAAACTAAGATCGATCTCGGGGGGGGGGGGGGGGGGAGCTGTTCCTCCCCCTCTTTGCACGACTGGGCCCTGTTAAATGCCGTAAAAAACTATGTTTTATTCTTCAAAATTTTAAAAGATTCGTACCACCAAGTTTTCTCTGTAATTCCATGGTAATTTTTGTGGACCTTTGTCATGAACAAAAGGTAAAATTCCTCGTAAAGATTAAAAAAATGTGACCTTTCAAAGACAATTTTCTTTTAAACTGTCCAAGTCTGATTTAACAAACTTTCCAGTCTTTTCTATTACTATTTAGCAATTTCTATAAATGCAGCATGAAGGAAACAAAGCTTCTAAAGATTAATATTTAAAAAAAAAAAAAAAACTACATTAGATTGACAACTTTTATTAGTAGATTTAATAGCCAAAAAGAAGACATTTCTAAAATATGTTGCCATAAATTTACCGAAGTTTCCGCGGTTAAAAAGATGAACCCTTGGTATAACGAAATCATTTCTGATCTAAACTTCAAATCGAAGCAAAAATGCACTCATCTCATTTCTCTGCAGCGGTTTTGTTTGCTTTTCCGATTCCTTCGCGCTGTCAATGCCTGAAGGCACTTGAGGGGTGTGTTTCGAACAATGAAAGACATTCCTCACTGACTCCTCTGAAGAACAATATCTCCTCCACACAAATTCCGGTTTGTCCCCTTTTCTGGATGTCGCGTAAATCTTGTCAGTTGTAAAACTAGTTTGCGGCTAAAACGTACAACGAGCATGATGCTTTCGTCACAACCAAGGTGCAACATTTTGCGCCATCTATTGGGTAAAGGAAGTTTTTTTCATAAAATGGGACACTCTTAAATAACAGAAACTTAACAAAAGTAAAAAATCATAAAACGCCTGCTTTTTACATAAAAACTGGAGTAAAGTGTCGGCACTTAGTTTTGATGAATCAATAAATAGGTCCGGTAAGTGCTGGGGAGTTGTGATCTCCGCCTCCGCTTATGGCCAGAGTTTATTTTTATTAATTTATTTTGTGCGTTTATTTATTTTAGTTTCAATAGACCAATAAATTCTTGGTAAGCTTTTAAACAAGTTTCCAATGTTCATTTCTTCACATCGACATTAATTCTGTATCTTCTACTGTGTGGTATCATCTCTGCTTGTATAAGCACGTAATATTGTTGACAGACTTACGGAACTTTTGGATCCCGGCGCAAAGAAAGAAACTAGCAACCTTGCTGTTGGAGGAGGTGAAGGTGCAATTTTGCAACTCACCAACTCTGCAGTAAGGCGGCAGGGAAGTACTCACCAAAGGACAAAAGCACAGGCAGGAGAGGAGGAGGCTGGCATGGGAGGAGAAAGCCACTGGGCCAGCCATTCCCTAAAAAGTTGGCAAAACCAAACGACTTCAGTCGAAGGTTTCAACTCCTTCCCCTGTACAAACTATTACCTCTAAAAGAGTGAGGACAAATCACCCACAGTCTTCGGCTCAAGAAGCTAGTATGCTCAAGATGGCTGTTGTGAGAGAAACCTTCCCTTCAGAGAGGCTATCTCAAGAAGATATCGAAAGTATTCAACTGGATATCCTGAGTTGGACGGATCTGATCCACTCTGGGGATCACACGCCGAAAATTCTAAGGGCTGCTACACATGCTGGTACACTGATAATGTAAAAGACTGAAATTGTAAACATATTATGGCGTAGTCGAACTTTCCCATGTTTTTTGCTTGACATTATTATGTAACATAGCAACCATGAAATGCTTATTATTTTATTGTATGCATAGGAAATAAGTACTTGGGTTGTGTTTCTAACCTAACCAACCAACACTCATGCTGATTTCAAACACTACAATAGAAAATTGGAGTAAACTTCTACACGCAAGTATGCTTCCGCATGCAACCATATGCAATGCAACTGTGTCTAGACATGCATCATTGTATACATATGCATGTAAGTTTGCTTATGCACAAAAGCTTGCTCACACATATATTACGCATGCTCACATGTATACTGGATAGGCACACATGTATGTTACAGTACGTTACAAGTGCATACTTATGTACATGCACACAAGTATGTATGCTCACACACGTAAGTATGCTTACACATATAACTATGTACATGCACGCATGTATGTATACGTATGCATGTATGTTGCAAGTATGCTTGCTTTAGTCTTTTCAACGAGTCCAAAAATAAAGTCAAGTATTCTAAAGGATAAAAGAGGAAAATAGTACACATATCTTCTTTCTGTGCTACCTTTCATCTCACGCTTAGAAAGTCACAACCTCGGGAAGTGGGTATAACATTTTTGCATTATTGCATTGAGACTGAGCAATAACTGTAATGCAAAAAAGGGGAAAAAGTTGAATATAAGTAATTAGAACCATCTAAATATCATAGTTAAATACCTCATTGATTTTGTCAGTCATTTTTCTTTCAGGCATTTCTGGTATATCTTCTCCAAATTCATAAAACGATCCGTCTTCTTTTGTTATATTGTTTGCACGGAGGTATTCAATAGCATCTGCGTAGTTCATTCTACGAAATGGCTTTTTTGGGGCTTTGAATTCCTAGATTAACAAAAGAAAAAAAAAAAAAGAAAAGAAGTTTGATAATAGTAAACAAAAGAAAACTAAGAGATGTTAGAAAAGAAAAGTTGTGTGTACAAGTTATAATAAATAAAAAAAGGAATTAGAAGTATAAAAATTGAAGATAGGAAAAATTAAATTACTTAACAATTGAAACCTCTATGTGAGAGAAACACAAAAATCAGGTGTATAGAAAAAATACTTACTGGGTTAAATTCATAAACTAAGTGAGCTACAGGTGACTTTAAAATTCTTTCAGAAACATCACAGATTAGATTTTCAAGGCGATCAAGAAGGTCATTGAAAGTGATAAAAGGACATTCAGCTTCTACATGAGTATACCTAAAAGCATAGTTGAACATTTGTAATACAATTGCAAATAAATGAAATAAAACCCTTCAACATAAATTAATATGATAACAACTACATACTTCTAGAATGGCAAACAAAATCTATGTCATTAGTTGATGTCATTAAAAACATATAAATTAAATGATTTAACGATAGCATTTCTTTAAAAATGAATTTAAAGTAAGACAGTTAGCGATTGGGTAAGCATTCTTGAAATTAGCTTGGATAGGACTGACTACATTTCAGCAAAATTGAAACATACATATTTGTTTAACCCATTCGGGACGGCAGCCTGCCGAAGCCAGCGCTCCTTCAGGATGGCAGCTGTTACACGTGGACTGTGCGTACAGGCCGGGGCAATTTCTCCCGCTAAGCCTAATTCGCAGTTGTACGCATTACATAACAATGAATAAAATGTACACTTCGCGTAGAAACGAAACCATTTTTTAATATATGATAAAATACGTATGTCATAATTTCAATCATAACAAAAAAATTTAATGAACAATAAAAAATTACAAAACATATTGTTTTTTTACTGTAACTAAGATTATTAAAATTAGACAATATATTTTGCACAAAACAGGAAAAATATTTGCGCTTAATATTTGTGAAATGAAGAATATTGTAACAATTCATATTTCAAAGCCGCATGAAAAATTTCAAAGCACTGAGCAATGCGCATTGCGCATTTTACACTCATAGGTAGTGTTAAGTCTTTTATTCTGCTTCGAGCAAACGACACATCTCCGTCTAAATTCTTTGCCTTCTTTTTCAGTGTAAAATTTTAGAAAGTATCTACTGAATGAAGAACTAAAATTAAAATAATTTAAGTTGTTTAAATGTCGTCCGAAAGATCCATAGATGGATCAGTCATAAATTTAGATATTTCCTCCTCGTAAAGATGACGTGTTCACCATGGCTACACAAATGAATCTAAAAGTAAAACCCCTTTCTAGAATCTCTCTCATGAAATCCCATCATAAATGGAATCGTAACTAGAAACATCCATTTCAAAATGAGTATGCGTTTCCCTTTTCATTTGCTAGCACGTTTATATTATTTTTTCACGAAATCTAATAAATCACAGACATTTGACGGACCCCATTCTGACGTCAGAGAGAGAAATACTAATGTTCTAGACCAATCATCTGGACGGAACATGGATAAGTAACGCCATCTGATATTAAACATTTCGTTCCGAAATCGAGCCGCACGCTAGCGTCGCTCGGATTCTTGAGTAGTATATGACTGAACGCAAATACGCGTGATTCGGATGGGACGAGCAGCCGCCGCTGACGCAAATATGCGTCCCGAACAGGTTAACAGTTATGACCATATTACAGATTTTAATGAGCATTTTGATTAAATTGTTTCAGTATCTTCTCTTTAATTTTGCCTCTAAGCAAGTTTGATATAAAATAACAATTCTTTCACAAATGGCAAAAGTCACAATTTTCTTGAAAAGCAAAATTTTGGTTAAAAAAAAAATCTATTGGGAAGCCTCAATCAGTGATGCTCCCATCAATTTTTCTGAGGATATACTCCCAGTAATCCATTATACACAATATGTGTATACGATCATATATATAATATGTCTAAAAAATGTTTGAGAGTATTCAGCACATATGGAGAACACCCCTGGCCTCAACATGTTTTAAAAGGGCAAATTTCAAACGTGATGTCATTCTTCGTTATGGAACTTAGGAATACATGTTTACTTAAGAAAGAAGTTGCCATTTTACATATGACATAAAGTTGGGAAAATAATTTGTATCCTTTCTAAAATGTAAACTTCAATAGATGACTCAATACATTTTGACTGGTTCAATATGGTTTATATTCACTTCGGATAAAAATTTTCCATGACCTTGTTACATGAAAAGAATAGTACTATTTAATATCAAACTCTCCAATTTTCTAAAATAGGCATTCAGCAAAACTTTTATGTGAATGCCACTACCTCATCAAAGTGCTTAATTTTTATTGTGATTGAAAAAATATCAGTGCACAGTTGAAAATAATTATAAACTGTTCTTGTTTGTTTTTAACATAATAATTTAAGTGAAGTAAAAATATAGAGAATGCAATATACTGATGCCTAAATGTCTAATAAATAGGGCATAATAGTAATGAATGGGACTAAGTTTAAAGTTTTGAATAATAAATTTATTTTATAAAAATATTGCCCTTAGGTGTTAACAGTGCATCTAACCATCCATGTAACTTGACAGTATTTTCGTTCTTTAAAGTAAAGCCATGTTTTTCAGTAAATTCATTTATCTAAACCAGATATTTCAGCTGGCCACAAGGGGGAATCAGCTTTTTGAGCCGTATGTTGGGCACCCCTGTTTTAGAGCATTAGAATTTCCTTATTTCAGTGTTCTATCCCGACAGAAGTCAAATACAGTGAATGCCGGTTAATTTAATCAGAGGTTAACTGAATCAGCCTCTTTAATGAAACAAATTGTCAAAAATAGAATAAAATGCAGCTTTATTGAATTAGCTGCTTTATTGAATCAGCTTCTTTATGGAATCAAAATTGTTTAGAACAAATGCGATTCATGTATGCGGGGGCCTTTGTATTGATTTTCCAAAGCCTTCAACAAATTAAGATAAGTTCTGATAAATTTAATAATGATTTTTTTTTACAAGTGGTTGAGATGAACTCAAATGCATTTGAATTACTTTTTGAGTGGACGAGGCAAAATCAAGAACATGCAATTCCACCACTACAGAATATAAAATATAAGAAGTGCTGAAAATAAAGGTGAATTCAAAATTAGTGATGTCCCAGCAGTAAAATCCGAATACAAAATAGGGCGGGCGGCTGTTAAAGAAGCGGATGCAACAGGATTCAAAAACTGATTTATTTTTGGCATCATTCAATTTTCTAGTACAGTGAAGCACTGTTTATACGTTTTTAAAGGGACTGTATGAAAAAGCGTACAAATAAAAAAACGTATAATAGGTACAGGTTTCGACGTATTAGATTCTGCCGGAACCAATTTAAAAAATGTATAATTGATAAAAACGTATAAAAGAGAAACGTATAAATGGAGCTTCACTGTATTAATATCTTTTACAAGCAATACTTTTAAATCACTCAAGATTTATAATGCTCTTTTTGCTACTGTTACTTTCTTACTGCTCAAGAAATTTTTCCATGACCTTGAATAAATTTCCATGACTTTTATCAGAAATATTAAGTTTCCGTGACTTTTCCAGAATTTCCTAGACCTGTATGAACCCTGGACAGATAATTAGTTATCAAAATTAAAAAGTTAAACAAAACATTTTTGTTCCCATAAAAAATATTGCTCTCTCTCTCTCTCTATATATATATATATATATATATATATATATATATATATATATATATATACACACACATATGGAAGTCTCAATAATCAAAATATACAAAACAAACTCTTAGTCAAAAAAAAAAAAAAAAGGAATGGAAATGTAATATGATCTGTATTAACCACAAAAATATAATTAAATGCAGAAAACTATGCTTGGACAAATATTTCAGGCTTTACCGCTGAAACATTTTTTGTTGATCTGGAGCACACTTACAAGATTTAAATATTAGATTCAATAGGGGCGTTTTATTACTACTGATAAATAATGGATTTAGTTTGTAAAATTTTACAACAAACAACATAGAAAATTTTATACACAACGCGTAGATAAGAGAATTTGATCACAAAGTTTTGAAAAGATTTAGAAATATATTCCACATTAGTGTTTGAGAATATCAGAACTGGTCTTGGAAAATAAGAACAGCTGAGGGAGAAAGAGAATCAGAAATCTTGAAGAGAATAAAGTGTTCTTGAGAATTGACCTTTTAATTAATATCTCCAATAATTAAAGCTGTAGAAAAACGAAACCTGCCTAAACATGATGCCCAAAAAGTCACAAATCTATTGATGCCTGCTCTTTGAATGTCAATTATTTTCTGGTGTTCTTGAGAAGTTCAAGTGACATAAGCACATAGATAAATAGATGCACTTGGACTTAATATAGAAGATACTTACTCAGCAAGATGCCTTCTGGTTCTAGATTGTTCAGCTCGATAAGACATTGCTACACAAAATGCATCACCTAAAGATGGAATAATTGTTTCTAGGTATAGCTGCGAAGATTGTGTTAAATAAGCCTGAAAAATATTTGAAAAATAATTATAACAAAATAAATTTTACAATCAAGCTTTTTTCTTCTGAAAAACTCATAAAACTGATATAATGAAAGTATTAACATATATGGAAACTATCTGAACAGTAAGTTACAAAATAAAAGAATAAAGAGCTAACAAAATATATTATTCTTCATTGGGTTTCAATGCAATTTTGAAAGGGTAAGTAATTATTATTTATGATGAAAATGAATAATAAAAGAAACTTTGCCAAACTCAAGATCATTTGATTGATATATAATCAGAGTCAAAAACAGTCAAATGCATAATAAGAAATAAATAGGTATAGGTAATTTTTTGCAGGAGAAAAAAAAAGGAAAGATTGAACATTTTGCAGCACAAAATTACAGATTTGCAGCAATCTGCAACTTGGTGCAACAGAGCGCTATTTCCTTTCAAATGCATAACAAGTTTCATTTGACAGAACAAAGGAAAATAAATAGAATTATAGAAATGTGCTATGAATTTTGAAAATAAAACTGATAGCTTATAAGAACTACTGCTTAATTTGAACTGAAAAGCTGGCATCTTGGGTGAATTCATTTCTAAAAGAGCATGTAAACATGACATATGGAACATGGTGGAACAATGATAAAATAAAGGTATATTCGGTATTCAGCCAGATTTTTGGCCAAATATCTGGTATTTGGTCGAATCACTAGATATAACATCACTAATTTACTCACTTTTTCATCTTTTTTCTCCGTATAGACATAATCAAATTTCAAATGTCAGTAGCACAATGAAGGACAATAAATGAAACTATCAGCTGTGTCTCATATGAACTAGAGTTTATTCTCAGCTCCCGAACAAAGACCAATAACATACACACAGAAAAAATAGTGTCAGGCATATGATGGAAAAATATATAACAGAATTTAAAAAAAAAAAAACTAAGCACTTTTCATAATGCATTCAAAACAACAAAATAACTTGTATGGATCAGAAAAGGCAATTTAAGTATTCCTGTAGTTTTCAGTTATTCCAAGAAAATGACTCAACGAAGGAGGAAAAGTGCGGCTCAAGTCAGGCAGAGAATTTCTTATCATTATCTAGCTTTCAATCTTTGAGTGTTGAAACAAGCATATATTTTTCTTATTGGGAAAGTTTGGTTTGAAATGATTAGAACCACTTTTCTTCGTTTGTGATGTCATTTTCTTAGAATTTTTGAAAACTATAGGAATACTAAAATTGTCCTTTCTGACCCATAAAAGTTATTTTGTCCTTTTGAGTGCATTATGAAGAGTGCTTAGTTTTTTTTAAAAAAATTCTGCTATTTTATTCTTTTTAGTGTATTTCAAACATAGAATAATGTTACCATCACAAAACTTCACTTTATTTTCTCATATAAACGCTCCATACTAAAAGGAAAAAAACGTATATACGTGTCTAAAACTTTAAGCATTTGGCACTAAGAATTATTCCTTGTTTCCCTCTAGAATTTGTTTGTGTGCTAATTTAATTAGAACCATTTAAATATTAAAGGATTATGAAACTAATTCATATTTTACAACATACAAGTTACTCTTGATAAAAATCCGAATACGTGTTTTTATTTAGCCACGTTTTTGATTACTGTCACAGATGAGGATAAAAATTCCAAGAAAGCAATGATAGTAAATACATTTCATGCTTGCTCCAGAGAAGCCTTGATTGAAAATGCTTATTATGATAATTTATACTATTGATATTGCTGTTGCAAGGCAACAAAATTTGTAGCAATGGGCTTTATATTTAAACATTTAATGGGGTTAGTACATGAAATTTGCTGTTTTCCATCCCTACTGAAATAATAATTTTATTTTAGAATTGAATTTTGTAGCATTAAGTTGTGCCTTAAGATTAAGCAAATTATTTAGTGGAATCCGGAAGTCTCTAAGTGGTCTAGTTTCTGAAATATAAGCAAAAGCACGCCTCAAATTTTTCCGAGACAATCAGGCCAAGAATACTAAAAATGCTTAAAAATAATCCTGTGTTTCAGTAATCACAAAAAAAAAAAAAAAAAAAAAAAAAAAAAAAAAAAAAAAGCAAAATCCAAATAACTGTAGAACCTCTGCACATATTGTTGGAAATGAACACATTGGGCAATATTTTTATTAACTAAGGAATAGTACTACCAAGTAACTAAAGTGAAGGCATTTACCTTTTTAAGTTAATTTAACATTGTTTAAAAGAAAGCATTTTGAACTGTATACAAGCAACATACATAACATATGCCCTATTTGAAAAAGAAAGGTAAAAGAAAACTAATCATTAACTAAAACAGCAAAGAGAAAAATGAAAAAAAAAAAAAAGAGAGAATTTGTCTATAATAACAACCAAACATACTTTTATTTCTTGAAATTAAAACACAGAAATTTAGGAAAACAATATAGTGTAACTTTATAAATTAAACTTCAGTATAAATGGAATGGTTATGACTTAGTTGTTCAAAGTTTGTTAAGTAAGAGAACATGAGTAATTCAGCTAAAAAACGAAATGTGTCTGCTTTCTATAAATTTTTAATTTATAATATCAACCACATCATAAGGTTTTCAGATTTCTACTATAATTTCAGAAGTCCTTCTGAAATCCTCTTTTTGTTTACAATATTTCACTAGGACATTAAAAATTTTTATTTGAAGAATTTTCAGAAGTTTTTTTGAACAACAGTAAACTGAGTAGAAAACACAAATCATAATAATAAGCTTAACAGCTATATTATTAACAGTAAACTCCTGATTATCGGCGGTCGGATTATCTGCGGGTCCTTACATTTTTTTTTTAATTTGAAACTTGTGATTGTGTTGTTGTTTGCTTTTTGATTTCACATATATTTTTTATATTCAATGTTAGTAGATGCAATGTTTTTAGTTATAATTTGAATGAATGTGTGAGTGTCATTAATATTTTTTATCTATTGCATACACTAAGCATCGTTTTTTACCTATTATTCAGATTATCCGCGGTTTCGCTTATCCACGGTTACCATGCCACACTATTCCGTGGATAATCGGGAGTATACTGTATTTAAAAACTTTTTCACTGAGCACCAAATGTACTCAAAAGTAACATTTTATCCCTACAGATTACGAATTTGCCCAGGTTTACTCTAAGTTAAAAAGGCAGTTCATACATAGGTAGTTCAGTTTCATATGAGTAAAATATTTCCCTGAAAAGCTTTCTGCTATAAATGTTGTAAATATATCTCTGAAAAGTTTTTATGCATTTTTGTCATGTTCTGACAAGGATTTTCATTAATTAACTTTCTCTTGAAAACAACTTCTTTAGATAAAATGCAAAATACATTATCAAATACAAAAATATAAATATATATCAAAATACGAGAAAATGAATACTAATTTAAACTGAAAGACAAATAGTGGTTAACATGTAGTACCTCCTGTCCAAAGTAGTCCAGTTTAAAAAGCGTGGAGCCGCCTTCAACTTGGGCTTGCACAAGAGTTGGTGGAGAAATTTCAACATAATGATTATCAAAAAAATGAGCTCGAAAACATTGCATTAAATGAGATCTAATCAACATTATTTTGGAGAGCTGTGAGGTGAAAAAAAAAAAGATTTCAATGATATTACATAGATTTACAATCATAAATAATCTACTTATTACGTTTGGGACATTTCTTCATTCTGTGCCTCAGAGCCAGTATAACCCAAAACTCCCTTCTGCCATCATCAATGAAACTCGTCTAACTTTGCATTTTTTGAACTTCATTTTTGAAAACTCATCAGTGGAGAGTAAGTACCTCAAGGGACCACCCCTATCGCCCCTCCCATGTATCCATCCCTGACTTACACTAAAATGGTTCAGAGACACAGAATTTGTTCACACAAAAACAAACCTCAAAGGAAGAAACAGAGATGATAAGTTTAATTTGCGTAATTATGGCTCTGACAAACAACTTCATTATTTTAAAATGTTTTGATGCAAGGCAAATCTCCACTTATTTACCAAATGAAATCTTATAAACTTAACAAACCATTTAAAAAGGAGAATAGTTACATTTCAAAAATAACTACAAACCTGGTATTGATATTTAGCAGTAACTTACTGCTCTTAAGCGCCAGAGCTAGATGTTCAAAAACTTCACATCACAAAAAGTAATTCCATTACTTATAAGTAAATGTATGGTTCTGATTTATGGAAACTAAAAACCCTTTTTAATTTCCTGGTTCGTCACAGAATCAGATTTTTTAACTATAATTTTATCATACATTATGCTCCTGATATGCCCAAAGAGTCTTATGACTCCCCCCCCCTCCCCTTTGAGAAATGACCCCTCCAAAGCCAGAAGCTGGATCCACCTTTAGGTATTGTTGTATAAAATTTATAGTTGAAGCATATAATCCGTTATTAGAATAACAGCTAAGGAACAAAGAACACAGCTCCCAATACTGAATATCATATTTTATTTTATTATATCTTATGTTTTGTAATAAGAATGGCCAATTGCAATCCTCACAGAAGATGCAGGATAAATATTTGATGAAAATATAAAGTTCCTTATTTCTTCAATTAAGAAGTATTCAAAATGAAGAGAATGTTATAATATTTAAAAGCACTGTACTTACATTTTCACCTCTCAACATTAAATGCCTGTTGTCCAACTGCACATCAACATGTGATTCCTACATAAGTAGAAAAAAATGAAATAACACATAAAAAATTATTCAAAAATAACAAGCAAATGCTGAGGAACCTTCAAGTTTAAGAAAATAAACTTCCCAAAAATGCCAATCGGTTTTTTATGTTTTATTGGGGGAAAATAGTTTTTTCATACTTTGCACTTTACACTTAAAGATCCCCTATATCTACCACTAGTTGTGGTTTAGCTGGTTGGATGGGACCCTGAAGACAGCTCTGATTTTTTAATCCAGACCAGGAGCCAAGCAATCCCTGGTCCAGCACACCAGAGATATTGGTTCACTTGGAGGACTTTGTGACCACGACATATTTAGAATGTCCCAGGCACCATTAAGAAACGCGGACATGGCCGCTCTAGTAGTTCTGCCGCCCTAGGCAATATTGACAAGTGCCGCACCCCTTCAATTGAATAATAATAATAATATAAAACTAGCCTGCGTGCCCGGCGTTGCACGGGCTACTTAAAAAATGAAAGAGCTGTTCAATTGATGTTTTTGTATTATTCTGACATCAGTTTCTAAAGCGCTAAGGAGTAAATAATTACGCGTAATGCAAGGTTTGCAAAACACCAGTAGAGCATATTTTTGGCAAAAACCTCTTTAACGTTAATCATATTTATCAATAATACAAGTTATGAGTATTTTCAATTAGCACAAAAGATGAAAACATATGCATTCTCAACTATAATATGTGCTCACTTTAAACTGAATTAAATCTGATAGAATATATCTGAAATATTTATGTACAATTACAATCAGCTTTTTACATAAAATGACACACACTTTTTTGTTGATTACGTGAAACTAAAGCACCAAGACTTATTAAATACCAATAAGCACTAATTTAATATCAAGCCATCAGATTCCAATTAAGCTTTAGTTAAAATCCTTAAAAACAATCTTTTTTGTTTCACTCTGTTTCACTTAAAGTAATCCAAAAAATCTTAATTTAACGTATTCTTTTAACGATACAAACTGTATTGCAAAAATCGAAACAGGAAGGAAAAAGAGATTTATTACAATTCGAAAACTCACCCATGCGACGGAAAAAAGTCCAACAAAATAAACATAATTAGTCGCACATCCTAAATGTACCCAAATATGAGGCCGGTGAATGATAAACTTACACTTCAATCAATAAACATTACTAAAGAAACATTTTTCATATGCTGAAAAGAGTTAAGAACGTTGAATGTGAAAAAATAAGAAAGGACAGACGATAAATGTCCGAATAGAGCAACCAATTTTAAACTAATTAAAAATGAAATTCTAGATGGAAACGTTGTTTTAAGATTTGGACAGCAGCCAAAAAAATCTCTTTTGACACAATCATTAGAATTTTATTTGCTCAACCATATGCAAAATGGCAACAGGAAAGAAATAAAAATTCCTGAATAGCGTTATGTTAATTAACGTTTTAATTAATATCTCCACTAATTAAAGTCGTACAATTATGAGATTGGTCCTATTGTTTTCTTTGGAAAATTTCGAATTGATCGGTATCTCGTTTGACTCCTGATTCGCAGTGGTTCTTGAGAAGATCGATCTTCAGACAGACAGACAGACAGACGGACGCGAACAGATTTTAATATTATAGTGGATAATAATATATTAATAAAATAAAAATAATTGTAAAGTGCTTAAAATTAGAGTGAGTTTCTAGTTAAATTCCAAACTAGGTTTGGCATATCCAAACACTGGTACATACTTTAAATTATCTTTTTTAACATTAAAGTAGTGCAATTTATGGCATTGAAACAGATATTAATATTTAAAAAAGATTATTATTATTTTTAGCATTGAAGTAGTGAATTTTATGACGCTGAAACAGATATTCATACTTTTAAAAAATATGTTTCAATTTTGAAATTTGCCGCACTAGGCGGCCGCCTAGGTTGCCTACCCCAAGAGCCGGGCCTGAATGCGGAGGATCTTTGAACGGCTATGATCGAACCTGGGACCCTTAGGTTAACAGCATGATCCCCCCCCCCTCAATAAGGCCACCACTGCATACTGTCTGCCCGTAATTATTATAGATTGGCAACTGTTTAATTAATAGGATGAGTCTATCTGAATAAGGAGGAAAAATTAAAATTTGACACATAAGTTTCACTCATTACTCATTTCAAATGTAACCAGTGGTGTTCCCATAAGGTGTACTCCATATACGTCGTATACGCTCAAACATTTTTTAGACATATAGCGTATACCCTCAAGCTTCATAAATTTTCATATTATGACATACTATGTATATGATCATATACACAAACTGTGCGTAATGGATTACTGGGAGCATGCCCTCAGAAAAACTGATGGGAACATCACTGAATATAACTCAGATTAATTTAGAATCTATCTGCAAAAGCATGCATCCCTGAAAATTAATAGATTTGTACAGGGTATCTGCTACATTTTGAGTTTTGAAATCCATGACTTTTCCCCGACTTCTGCTTGTAAATTTTCATGACTCACGGGATGCAGTTTTTTCAGAATTTTTTTTTTATTTTTTACCAGAACTTCTAAAGTAGAGTCTTGTGAAAATTAAATTGTAATCATCTGATCTGTGCTTTGGACATATGCTTCTAAAAATTCAAATTAAAGTGAAAAGTAACTAATGACTGTTACAAATTAAGAAAAAAAAATAACTAGTGACACACATGAAATAATTAGAGTTTTCAATTAATTATTTTGCATCCAAGGACATGCATTTATAATTCTTAATTTTTTGAAAATATTTTTTGAATTCCAATAAATTATACAAAATTTTTATATACGTAAGAATTTACATGCAATCAAATTTATTATTTTTTCTCAGAAAAATCTGATATGATGCACAATACTTTTTCAATCACTAAAAATATTTTTGAAAAAAATTAATTGCAAAATGATTTTTTTAAATTAAAGAACCTTCGAATATACAGCAATAACGATGTAAAGCTAGGTGAACAGCAAAACATTTGAGCTTGATTTTTATTTCTTTTCTATTGAATTTTTTAAAATAAATATTTTATTTTATAAAGAAATAATGAATCAAAAGTTTTTTTTTAAGTACGTAGTTTTCTAAAAAATCTATGCCTAGAAAGAATTTAGTAATTACTAAAATTAAGTTAACAATAAAGAAAATAAATAAATTATCAGAAAAAAGAATATTAATTAAAGTACTTAATAATTAACTTGTCAGACATATTACCGCCAAAGTTTTAGGATAGGCTACAATTATTCAATTGAAACAAATCTCAAATTTGTGGTTTTTGCCACATTTTCGGACTTTTTAAAAATTTTATGCTGGAAAATTTGCTGATCAAATTATTTTATAGTTGTCCTGAATGTACTAAATTAATTCTTTGAATCATTTTTATTTCTAAAATCTTCATTAACTCAAGACACGGCTGAAAGGCTTTTAAATGCTTTACATGGCCTGGACTCTGTAAAAACATGTCTCATGCAGCAGGCTGTAAATGACACAGTATTTTCTTCTCCCCATAAAGTCGAAAGAGAATTATTTCCAGTCAAGTATCAAAGAAATTGTAAAAGTCTATTACTCAGTACTTTAAAATTTCAAATTAACTAGTGCGTAATAATTCGTGGAATGCTAGACAAAAAGCGTACACTTTCTTCTTTTGGATATTTAAAGCGTAATTGCTTAATAGGATTACAGATAAAGTAAGTGCAATTTTTTTCTTCAGACCCCAATATTAAGAATAACCCCGATTTAAAGTATAAAAGTTTCGGGTCCCGATGTATTCATTAAATCGGGGTCTGACTGTATTATTAAATCCTTATTTTATTCCATATATTTAAAAGAAATATCTGACTTGAACTTCCATTCAACTAACTCTTCTTAAATATTTTATTCGAATTAAATCATGTAAGAATGTTAGCATAATTATTTCTGCCACTCATAAAATATTTTGACAGTGAACATTTGTTATTTCTTGTTTTTAAATTTTTTTTAAGGCAGCCAGATGCATAAATGGCTAATTGCAGTATGGAAACAAGCAGTGAAAATCTGAAATGTTAAATTCACAGCAGTTACACAAACAAAAATTTTTAAGACTGCATGAATTTTTTTGCAAATATGCACCATAATATTAAAATTAATTGGATGAGCTTTTTTCCTTAACATTTTAGAAATGTTGCCTTTCTAGGGGAGAAAATGCAAAAATTTTTATAAAGTAGAATTGTGTGTGCAGTTTATAATTTTTCTTAAACCTCTTCATTTTCATTTGGCACAACCTTACCATAGAAAGAACACTTTACATAAAGGCAGCTTCAGCAGTTGTAAACTGCTGTGGGAATGAGTTTCGAGATGTTTGAAGAAACGAAATTTGGATTCAATACTAACAATAGGTTGGAGGTTGAGAGTTTTTTTGCACTTTAGTTTCAGCAAAAACTAAATAAGCAAGCTTGTACAATAAAGTTGAAATACAATAGATGACAAAAATACAAAAAAACAGTTACTGCACTTTACATTCCCAAGGCAGTAAAAATGATTCTCATGTATTATTTAGCAGACGAAAGGTATAGAGCTACTTACAATTGCAAAAAAAAAAAAAAAAAAAAAAATGGAGTGTCAGAAAAAGTGTAAAAAATCTTATTGATCTTATGAAAATATTTGACTGACTAGATCAATACAAACTGAAATTTAATTCCTAAGGGTAATACACTCCATCATTTTACTAAAACATTCAAGAACAGCACTTCTTATTACATCCTTATACAGATTATTAAAGCACAGTATCATTTTGAAGAAAAAAAAAACATATAGAGTGTACAAATAACATAAAAATTGCAGAAATAGAAACGTATGAAATCAAACTTTGTCCAATGTGCATAGCCTCACTTCAAAGCAACAGTAAGATATCTAATCCTAGAAATAACACTAAGATATCTAATCCTAGAAATAACACTAAGATATTGTTGTGGTTCATTTCTCGGTATGAATTCACCACAATTCAGAGGTATTTTCCTGCGTAGATCCTTTTTCCCGTAAGATATTTCGCATGTTTAAAATCCAGTGCTATCAACTTTAGAACAAGACGTTAACTAATATTATTTTTTCCATTTCCTTACAACCACGAGCGTCATATGCTTATACTGCTGCAATTACAATAGTGAAAAACAATTTATACAAGGCCAACCTACATTCAATATTTTACAAGGCGCAATATCTTACTGTTGCTCTGAGGCGACAATAGAGAGAAGGTTATAGAAAAAGTAACTACCTCGTTAAGTACATTGTCAATACCGCCCGAAGGAGCTTCACCAACAAGTTTCCAATAATCACACTGCAATTCATGTCCACCAGGGGCCTACAATTAAGATGTTTATAGAATATGATTAACAACACGTATGTTAGACAAACAAAAGTTTTACGATAATTACAGTCAATTCGCGATAACTCGAATCTAAAGGAACCGACAGAAAACTTTGACTTACGGGAAGTTCAACTTACTGCTCGTTTTTTGACATTATAATACCAAAAACCGTCAAATATTTTAATTCATATGTACATATGCAGTAGAAGACCGTTATAACGCACACCTTTGAACCAGAGCTTTTGCATTATGCAGGTTTTTGCGTTATATAGAGCATTTCATATATTAATATATCTATATATTGGCATTTCAGAATGAATTTATCTGCATTAAAACACTAATATTACAATTAGTCATATAAATATGTTTTGCAATCAAAAGAAAGTGAATTATCCTTCACTTATGCTAGCTTCATGGTTAATAACAGCTGCATTTTCAAGAGTGATCTGGTAGTATTTTTTTAAAACTGAGAATTCTAATTTTCATTTAAAACCTTTGAATTAAGATAGAAAGATGAAAAACTGTTTTCAAATTTAATTTGGCTAACAATTTTTATGTTTGCAAGGTAGAACAGAGGGCTTTTTTTAACTGCAAAAGTTATTATTTACAGCTGAAAAGTTGTGCGGTTTATAGAGAATTGCGTTATATAGGTCGGCGTTATAAAAGTATTCTACTGTAACAGATAAAATTACAGAACTTAAAGTTTTTTGCACAATATGTAGTTTCTCCGTGAAGAGTTCTGAAGACTAAGTTGTGTCTGGTCTTGAACTTCTCCAGCCATCCAGCACTGGCATGAAAATTTTCAATTTTCAGTAATATAGCAAAAATCGTTGCTTTCTCACGCAGCAAAGACTTACTTATAGGAATGGCATGGTCTTGATTTCGATACTGCTGGAACCACTTGAATAGAGCTGATCTACTTTAAGAAAGCCGCACACCTTCATTCGTTTCAAATTTGGATTCATGGATTTGTACTGCTTTTGAAGAATCTTTCTTTTTGATTGTTGCATTCCTTTCAATGTCATAAATAAGATTTACTTTACTTTCTAAATCTAAGGTTTCTAGCTTTTGCTTAGATATCTTTAATAGTAAAGACAAATCTTTCTCTCTCTCGGGAAATCATCAGCAAATGATGGAACTAAAGAATGAAGGAAAATGAATCTTAACTTAGATCAACCTTTGAAAAAAGGTACTATCAGTTGAGTTGATAACTTGACAGCTTATAAGTAAATTCGTAGTCCAGCAACATGTCTAAGTGTAAAACAATACAGTACAAAGAAAGAAAACATGTTATACTCATTTCCACACGTGTAACTCCTTTATCACACATTGGCTCAACAGGTGTCTTCCTTTCTTTAGAGGTCTAATGTGTAGGAATTGCAAGTGAAGAAGAATGAATTTTTCTCTCATAGTCACTTGCTTCTTTCTTTTTTTTTTTTTCCATTCTTCCAAAATAAATTTTGAGTCATTTTTGAAAAAACTTCAGAGTTAAAGGAAGTTAACTTCGAGATATTGATAATAATTAGCATGGAATGAAAGGCAAAGGGATTGGGACTTGATAAAAACTTCGAGTTAAAGTAATGTTCGAGTTATCAGAATTTGAGATAACGCGAATGGACTGTATATCAATAACTTACTATCCATATAATTGAATAAAAAAATAAAATTAAACAAGCAATTCTGAATTTAATGTTTTAACTCATAAAGAGGCTGGAATTGCACTTGGAATTTTTGACTTCCTGATTTTAATTAAAAAAAAAGAATTTTCATTTATTTGCTTCCTAAAAAAGAGAAGTAAGCATCAAAAATGAGAAAAATTCAATTCTCACACCAGATGCAAAGAGATCACATTTTTTAAAGCAAGAGCATCAAAAATATAAAAACGAAAAACATTTAGTGTTAGAATTAGTTATTTCAGAATTGCGTTTTGCTCATTCCACACAATGTCGCAAGGTGTCGCAAGGGGTGCCACAATGACCCATGGCAACATGGGCGCCCATATGCAAAATTTTAAGGGGGGGGGGGGGAATCAGATATTTCCCCCATGGTTTAGCAGGATATTTTCCACATGGAAACTGATTTCAGTACAGATTAGAATTATCAAAATTTGACATTATTGCTTAGTTATTCATAATTGGCTGGAGAAAAAATGTTTTTACATTTTTGCAAAGAAAAAGTACTAAAAGCAAAGAAGTTTTTCATTTCCAAGTGGGGAGGGGGGGGGGGCTTGAGCCCCCACTTGCCCCTTTTTATGGGCGCACATGCATTGCATCATTACCTATATATATATTAGAGACAGACTAGGGCAGTGGTTCTCAACCCGCTGACTGGCAAAATCTTTTTTAAAAAATTTGTGGCCCGTTGAAGTTCTTACCTTAAAAGTTAATAAAAATAATTAATAATTGCAATTAATTAATATATTTTGTAAACAAATTTCGACTTGCAGGATAATAAAAAGTGGCGATTTTTTTTTAAAGTTCTTTTTTTCGGGGGCCGCTTAAAAATTTGTGGATCTGCCCTTCATTAAATTTATGGACTGGACGTGTTGTTAGTTTAAGTAAATTTTCAGCATTCGGAATGCTCTGAGCACAGAATATTACTCATAGACTCCCAGTTAAAAAGACAGTGAATTCCTGTTCAGATAGGCAATCAAGCAAGAGAGAGCTCCTTGCTCTTTAACTCAGATAATAGCAAGTATTAAGAAAAATAATACTAAGAAGTCCAGTGTGGAAGAAAAAGTTGATTGATAAAAGAGCTATAGTTAGGGCAAACTAATCTGGCAGCTTTGTGAAGGCTACTAAGATCTTAATCACAACAGTAGGACACTGCCAGGTTTAATATTTTTTTAAAGCTTATTTTAACTTACTTCTAATATTAGCACGGTCAAGAATTTTGTATCATTTAAAAGGATGCAGTTTCAAAATATATATAAAAAAAAATCGAATTTTTGAAAGTATTTAGGGCTCCAAAGCAGAACACTTTAGGATGTTCTGCAATGTAAAATCGTTCGACCAAAATTGTTCTGCAAGTATTTCAAGCATTTTACGCGAGAAAACGTGATTTTCCTCGAATGGGTGCTAAAAATAAAAATCATTTCATATAGGAGTTTTTTCTTTTTTAACTGCACTGTTGCTATTTATTTCTGTGGAAATGAGATATTTCCGGAAACATCACAGCTTTCAACAAATGACTAATTAAAGAGAAAATTAGTTGATCATGAAAACTATAGAATCAAAAAAACTTTAACAAGGTGTCAAACCTAAACTGATTGAGATTCTTCAAAAATAGTTTATTTGCTTTCTAAAATGCAGATATAAAATTTCAGGGCCCAATAAAGGTTGATTTTACTACCTCTTTTCGGTACTTTCACAAAAAAGTTATTTTAAAATCGGTACTTTCACAAAAATCAAGTTATAAAATCAGCAGCGTCTCAAAACTAACTTTGAAAATCGACACATTCTAGAAACAATATTAAAAAAAACGAGGGTTTCACAAAAACCTGTGTTTTAAAATAGAAAACATGTTTTTCTATTTAAAACATAGTTTACACATAAAATAAAATGCTAAGATGATTTATATGAACAATCGCTTAGGTAACATCTTTTTCATAGCATTAAACTCAAGTTTCACTGTTTTCCGCCAAATTGCTTTTAAGCAATCTTCTAGCAGTTTTAGGGGATGGTGATTTCCTGAATTGTACACAGTAAAAGCTTATTGAGCTGAGATACAATGATACTTTCCCTACCTTTTAGGTGCCCCCCCCCCCCAAAAAAAAAACGTTCAAAATATTAGTTAATGACATTTGTTCTTTTCAAGCTAACGTTTAAGTTGCTCTAATTTTCTGAGACAAAAATTGGAATGTGCCTTTAAAAAATCACAAAATCAATGCTGATAAAAAAATAAAAAAAACTTTCACAAAAATAGAATATTGATACAGTACTTTCACAAAAATAGGTAGTGAGAAAAAAATTCTGGATTTGCCCTTGAATTTTATAAAAGTATTTTACAAAATTTTATAAAAATCTGAACCTAGGTGGCAACTTACATTTTTTTGGTTAATTTTACATGGCATGAAGGAGCAATTAAAATAATGTTACTAAATAAATAAATTACTAAAATAATAATTAAAATGAGTTGAGTTTGTGTTGCATAATAACAAAACTTTCTAAATCATTATCATTGAATTATTTTCTGGATGCAAAGGGATTGAAATCTCAAACAAGACACGCAATTTCCGGTGATGGACGTGTTTCCATGTTGGCATGTTTCCAAAACATACGTGTATGTATGAAATTGCAGTGGATGAAGTCGATTGAGAAAGTCCTACAAAGACTTATCAAATTCAACGTTGCGAGCTTCCCGACTTTCTTCCAATTTCAAGAAATATGCGGAATTTCTGCAAAATTCTATCTTGAGTTGGAAGATATTTGTAGAAAATTTGCAGTTTCTACAGATTTTCTAAACCACAGTTTTTGCAGATTTTCAGCACTGTGGTTTCTGCAGAAATTTCACTGAAATTTGTAGAATTTCTGCAGAAAATTTATCAGTTTTCATCTCACATTTAAGCAAAATTGTTCTGCAGCTCAGTCATCTGTACTGCAATGTACATCGCAAATTTAGTGTATTCTGCTTTGGGGATTTAGGGTTCTGATTCCCATTAAGCAAGATTATATCATGTCTTACATGGACCACAATCTATTTTTTTCTACAAGAAAAAAATAATTTTGAAAATGGAGAAGTTAAGAAGGTTTTCCAAATCAAGAACTTATACAGATAGTGAAATAAATGCAAATTTTCCTTACACTTTTGCCTTCTGGAACTGCATTTAGTACACCATACACACAAATTGTAGATTCTGTTGATAAAACAAGGGCTTCATATGTTTGACACTAAAAGAAAAAAAGTTCAAGCATTCAGCAAAAAAAAAAAACAACAACATTCAATCAAACGAAATAATCACAGAAATGTTATTAGAGTAGTATGACTTCAGAACTCAAGCACAGATCCATCGAGGGGATCCTGGGGTCAACATAACTCCTACCCCCTTAAGGGACCAAATATAGCCTAAAGCTGTATTTTGTTGACTTACATTTCAAAATATTTGTCCCCGATACTCTATTAATGCCCAAAATTGTACTTTGCACTTTCTAATAATGGACCCCCTTCCGAAACTAGAATCTGGATCTGTCCCTTCACTAATGCATTTATATAAGTTTTCCAGATAAATTAGAATGCCTTTAACACTAACAAATAAATTTGAACTTGTCACTTATTCAAATACAGAAATGTTCGAAACATTTCTAACAATGGAGTACAACCCAGTACTTTAAGAGTTTATAGAAAGCTTTGATTGCCTTTCTTTGCCTTTTTTAAAGTTGGAGCTTTAGTAAAATTGCGGAATTTGATAGATTAAAATATTAGTTTAAAATAATAAGAAAATAAAAATATTGTATCAATAAGCTTACTAAGCACTAAGTCTGGCCAGAGGAAATTTGGGTTCGTTTTAGGGCTCTTCAAAAAATTTTAACGTGTTAAACAGAACCATTCATAGAATTCTCATAAACTAAAATGGACCCTTCAAAAAATTCTGACTGACCAAGTTTGACCTTTCACAACTCATTCATTAATGAAGCAGTACACAAATTGGAAATCTAATATATATTGATATATTACTTTTGTAACAAATAAATACCTTTGTGCTGAAAATTAAAATAATCAATTAACCAATGTTTTGAAGCACAAAAATGGCTAATTACAGCAAGTTTACCATTTTTAATGCAATTTGCAATTTTTGTGCTTCAAAATGTTGGTTAACTGATTATTTTAATATTACTTTTGGTTCAGATTTTGAATTTTCACAAAAAGATTTGATTTTTCATAAAAACATGAACCTGTGAAAAATTCTGGGTAGATCCCCGACACAGGATCACCCAATCAAAAATTTCTTTATTGGCCATCATTAATATAGGGGGAGGGGAGAAAAAAATGAACGAGAAGATAACTTATTTCTCGATTCTTCTATTCTGTAGAAAAGAGAAAATACAGTGATCCCTCATTACATTGCACTTCATTATATCGCTTATTCAGACATATTGCACAATTCCTCTCTCCTGAAAATTATACTTAAAAAAAAAATGTTTTTGCAGCAGGGTTTGTTGATTTAAATCAAGTGATTTTTAAAAAAAAAATCATTCATTTAAAACAATTGATTTGAATCGAGTTTTTTTTTAAAGAAAATCATTAATTAAAATGAGTTGATTTTATTTTTATAAACTAACCTTGCATTTTTTTAAATGATTGCTCTCAATTTAATTACACTGCATTATACCATCTCAACTTCAACAGGCAAAACTACATAGGTCCCTCTTTCAGTGTGTGTAACAGATTTTCACTCTTGCAATATTGTTTTTACTCCAAAATTACAGTTCAGAACAAAATAAAAAAAATGCAGTTTTTCTTACACACCATGACTAATATAGTTAAGAAAAGTAATTGTTCAACATATTATTTTACACTAAAAATGTACACAATGATGGAAACCTTATCTTTGAGAGAAGCATAAAAGAAAATCACATCTTATCTAAGAATTATAACGCATTTATAAATTTTGAAAAATGAAGTGAATAGTTATAGTAGAGAACTTATCTTAATTTTAAAAGTAGGCTGAATAGGTTCATTCATAGTATGAAATATATGTTTATTAATGTAAAGTAATAAATATTTACAAATATTAGAAAACCTTTTTAAAAAATAAAAAAAATAGGATTTAAATCTAAAAAATCCGGTTTCAATAAAAAAAAATCGACTTTTTTGATTTAAAAAAAATCGAAAACATCACGAACCCTGTTTTATAGTTGACATTACCGAAAAAAAAGGTTACATTTTACAAAAACAAGTATATTTTCCTTTTTGACACAATGAACAAAGCTGGTATGATTTCCATGCCATTGATTTGTTGCAGTTTAAGCAGCAACTTTTTATCCACATTCTACCATAAAACAATAGACATGTTTAAAAGATTTTTTTATTTATTTCAAAAGAAAAATTGGCAGACTAATTCTCTTTGGTTTTTTATTAAGAACATTGTTTTAATAAACCATCTCTAATAAGAAACTAATCTTTTGTAGGTGCGTAAATCATTAATTTGTACATTAATTGAATCATTACTTTTATGACCTCAGTTATATTGTGCTTTTTTGTTGTCTCCTGAGAAGTGAAATATAACAAGGGGTTACTGTATCTTATTTCTTCACTGCAATTAATGGAAATATTCTATACGCACATGAAATTAATTACATTTTTTCATTATATCACTCATTATGTCTTTGGCAGAGGTAAAAGTTGCAAATGCTTTCAAGACTGATTTTTTTCAAATAGAAAGAAAGTGTGTCCTAATTTAGTATTTAATACAGGGTTGGTAAAAGACTCGTTTTTTTTTTTTAAAGCCCATGGACCCAAGACTTTTTGGTTTTTTTTAAATAAAACCCAAAAAACCCAACTAAAGCTGGGTTTTTTAAAAGAAATGTGTTTTTTTTTGTCTTTTTTTAGGGGAAATATGGGTCACTTGTAGCATATTGTAGCGTAAGTATATGGACAAAGCGCAAAAATTGTCTTGGGGTAAAAAAAACTGGAAAACTAGTTAAAATTCAGCGTTTTCTGAAGAAAAGTATAAAAGACGACAAAACCCAAGAATGGTGAAGTTTCAGATTTTTTAGTTTCCATGATTACCAACAGTTAAGGCAAAGTTACTTCTCGAGTGATAAAATCTATTGTTTTTAATTACTACATTTTTCTTTTTTTGCATTTCATTTTGTTATGCAAAAGTACTGTAGAACGTTAAGTAGTTTAAATCCTTTTTTACTGAATTCGAGCTTAATCAAGACATTTCTTTGAATTTTATGTTGCCTGTTTTTTTATTTCTGTGTACAGAGTAACAAATATTAAACTTTTTCGTAAGATAATGAAAATACTGTACATCCTATTCTGTTTTCTGTCCGACCGTTTGTAAAACCTATTAATTTCTAAAAAATATACCTTGTTTATTTGAGATTTGTGAGATGTTGGTTTGCAAAAAATAATTCCTAGAATTTGCTAGAGAAGTTTCCTCTGTACAATTTACAAATATTGAGAAAATCAGATGTGACAGGACTTAGTCAAGATAATTTGAGTTATTTATTGAGCAGTTAAAGAAAACGGTTAAATATATTTATTTAAAGTCTTTGAAGTATTAAGAGTTAAGACTATTAAAGTTCAAAATTCATTTTTTTTGTCCATTGTCTGTTGTGAAGACCAAATAAAAAAGAGGCTTAAATTGTGAAAGTATCTAAATTATTTTTTTTAAAAAACTTCTCAGAAAATTTTAAAAAACCCAAAAGTGGGCTAAAACATGAGTTTTTTTTAAATAGGTTTCTTCAAAAAAACCCATTGGGTCCAATCTGACCAACCTGATTTAATAAAGTAAAGGGATAGATTACAGTACACTTTACTTTGAAAAACCAATAAAATAAAGTTAAAATAAAAAAGCAAAAACAGTTTTTCACAAAAAGTGTTCAAACATAGAATATTAATGAGAAAAAAAGAATTTAAGTTATTATATAATGAAATAGCATTTTTCTCTTAAATAAGACCACAAAACACAAAGTAAAAAAATAAATACAGTTGATTCTCTATTTAATGACTTTTAACGGACCACAGAAAATCATCCTTAAGCGAAAATGCGCCCTTAAACAAAATTTTCTAAAACTACAGTTAAGGGTCCAGGACCATAAAAGGTTGTCTTTAAACAGAGAAATCGTTAAGTAGAGCATCATTAAGCAGAGAACAAACTGTTAATAAACAATTATCTCAAGCTTCCCAAATTTAATCCATTCACTGATAATCCATCACTTTTCAATATTTATTTCACTCTGTCTCACTTCGTTTAGAAAAGTTTTAAAAAGATGGAAATCCATCATACATTTGAAAACTTTCACCCCTGGTCTTTGCGTCTGCAGTAAATATTCTTGCAATATTTAGTTACTATTTTTTTTACATAATCTTGTAAATGGTCAGGTTTACAAATATATTTTGATAGCGACAACTTGATACGTAAGCATCCGAAACGTAACGTCCTGAAACACTTATAATGAAAAAAAAAAAAAAACACATAAACTTTTGAAAACAACAAACACAAAACTGTTACGGCTGAAAAATTTCACCCCTGGTCTTTGCCTCTGTAGTAAATATTCTTGAAGTTAATATTTTTTACATAATCTTGCAAATGGTCAGGTATACAAAGACATTTTTATTTTTGAAAGCGTCCGTTTGCCACAATTTGATAAGTAAGCATCAGAAAAGTTACTGAAATATTTATGACGAAAAGGAAAATTCCATGAAGTTGTGAAAACAGAAATACAAAAATGTTTTTTAAATGCATAAATACTAAATAACAACCATAGGCATATGTAGGAGTCACCATAAGTATCCACTAATTCAAATACAGGTAAGTAAATAAAATATAAAAGAGAAGTACTGTTAAACCAATCACAACATTAAATTGCACAAACTGCAGATTACCGCAGACATGTGTTTTGGGGTTACAAGGGTCTTTTCATTCAATCTTGTTTATTTTGCATTAAAAAGAAGGTCCTTGTAATTTCGAAACACATGCCCGCAGTAATCTGAAATTTGATATTGTTATTTCTTTTTAAACACTTCAAGCAAAAAGGTAGATTCAACTTTATATCACAACATGTTGCTTTGAAATGCACATTCACAATATTTGTACAAAACATAAACTAACTTTCCTTTAAATTGTAGTTTTCACTTCTAAAAGCACACAACTCTTTAGACTAATACAAAACTGGCTAATTTTTTGTTTTCCAGAGTTAAATTTTTTACTGCAGATGGCTTAAAAATGCTTTTTTTTATTGCTTAATTCTTCAAAAATTTAGTGGGGTCCCACCATATATTCCTCAATTTCTGAGACTGATCTAGCACCCTTCCGTTTTTGATTACAGTCATAATCTCAATTCTAAATCTTTGTGCACGATAACAACAATAAATTAATAACAACATGAAAATAAAGTACTCTAAATTCTTACTAATAAATCATTCAATACACACTGCAAATAGCCGGACCCATCTCTTAAAGTGATGAACATCAATGCTTTCCCTTAAATAATCAGAAAAAAGAATACGGTTCAATATTTTAATACAACAAATGAAAGATGAAACATTATTAAGTGTAAAATATAGTAGCAAACACTGAAACCTCTCTAAAACAACCACGTTTCGTTCAAATGAAAAGTAATCATTAAGAGAGGTGGGCACTTTAAAATATTTACTAATAACATTAAACTTGTGCGAAGGTGATCAAAACTGAAGAAATTGTTCGCAGAAGGCAAAAGTATTAAAAGCTACAACAGAGAAGAGGGTGTTCTCAGAGAGTATGGAACTGTTTTTTTAAAGATTAAAATGTCACTAATTTACTCTCCAGAAGGTGTTGTTCAATGGACATGTGTTGGGAAAGCTATCATCAAACATCCTTCAGAAGCTTGTTAGAAAATAGTCAATATCACATGAAGAGTAATTTATCAAATGGAACACAGGCACTATTTAGAAAAACTCATTTTTTGCCACTTCCGGTTTTTTAACGGATTTCTGCTAAAATGCGGAAAACTTTCATGCCTGCAATTTAGTTTATTATCATTAGAATAAAGCAGAAATTCTTAAATAGTGTTCCAGGGAACCGCCGGGTTCCCTGGAGATTACTGAAGGGTTCCACGAAACTTGCATTTTTTCTTTCTTCAAAACGTTCAATTTAGTCACGTAAAAAATAATGGGTTGAGTGAAGGGTTCAATGAGTACTTTCCGAATGAATGGCTGAAAAATATCAAAACAGAAAAATACAATCCCTTACTACTTCGCGCTTCTACTTTCGCGGCTTCACTACATCGCGGTTTTTTCTAGTTTTTTTCCCCAAACATAGTAATTAACCTTTTTTATGGGCTCGTGTAAACTTTTTACTTCAAAAGAATACCAAAGTATGTCTTTTAAGTAAGGTGAGCTCTTTTGAGGGGCTGTAGTTGTAGTAGTTGAGGTATAAAATCTCCGAAGAAAGTGAAGGGGATCGTTATTTCATTTTAACCGTCAAGCACTAACTGAAAGTATAAATCACTGTATTATTACTAGGGGATAAATACATCTGTAGTGAAGATGGTGTTCAACAATGTACTAGCTTTTAAAGTTGTAGAGGTAATCCCTTTAATTAGGATGAATGTTGAGGTAAAACGGGAACACATATACGGTCACTAACTGGCAATTAATTCATCATCGAACAAGTTGAGCCTTTTTCATAGATTAGTAGTAGTATTTAAGAACTACAAGTGTGTGTGTAGTTTATTTCCCAATAATTAACAACGTGATATCTTTTTAGTTTTGTGTATTATTTTGTGCAATATATTGAATACTACAAATTTAATGGTGGCTAAGGGTCCTGTTATGTCTGGCGTGTTCTAGCTTAAAAACCTATTTAAACTGTCGTAAGTAAGTTTGTGCTCCAATAAGGAAAATATTCGGTTTATAAATACAGAATCCTCATTCGCGGAAAAAGTTATCGCGGTAAAGTCTGGAATGAATTAACCGCGATAAACGAGGGTTGACTGTAGTGGATTAAAAACCCAATCATGTCAGCACTAGAATACAACATTTTTACTGAAATGGTATCTATATAAAAGTCGACATTTAAAAGGGTTCCACTTATCAAACAAATTAAGAAACACTGGAATAAAGCAAGTAATAAAGCACAGATCAGAAAGGCAAATAAAACACGAAAAGCCTAAAAGGATAAAAAGAAAACTTAAAAAGAGTACCTTGTCTGCGTAACCTATGTACCCAGCCAAACACTTTTACTCTCTTGCCTCGATAAGACGTGCAGTCACGAATTTTTACCTACAACGAAAATATGCATTACAAATTCAAGCACAATACATTGTTATGTATTTTTAAACTTTTAAACATAACTTGATAACTAGTCACCTGAATAGGTTCTGATAAAGAGTCATCCATTGTAATTATAATTTTTTTAGCCTCCTCTAAATTCTTTTCCCTTCTTTCGGCATCTTCTTTCTCTTTTTCAGCTTTGTCAACATTTTTATGTTGTTCTCGAACCCAAATCTTTTTCACCTTCTTTATTTGTGATTGAGACACAAGTTCCCACTTCTGTAAATAATGGAAGCAAAATATATTGTTATCCATGAAAAAAATTACACAACACGCAAAGCAGCAAATACTGTTTGTACCAGAGGAGCAAAATGTGCAACTTTGAGATTGGATATGGCCTCCATGAGCTCCTATTGTGGCCTTTAGAGAGCTTTGGCTAGCTCCTATATTATTGTTTGACTACAGACTGGCAACTTGAAATTTCATTTAAAATTCGTTACAAATAAATAAACTACAGACTGTGGCAGTTTGAAATTTCATTTAAAAATCGCTACATATAACTAGACCCTGATTTTGTTCAAAATAGGAACCATGTCTAGGTCAAATAATTGTCGGCTTTGGCTTAAAGTTGGTAACCCAAGTGTAATAAGGATCAATTACTTTTAAGTAAGTAACAAAAACAAATATCCCTAAATTTCAAAATTCAGATTTTAAAATTCATTTAAATATTATTGCTATATGTTTTTTTTTCCAAATTTAAAATTTTTTGGTTTTTTTTAAATTTCTTCATAATACTATAAAAATACTAAGAAATAAATATTTAAACATACTTCAACTGTTTTTTTTTTATTTGAAGTGGTATTTAAATATGTAGTTTTTGTAACAAAAATTTAACAAGTTAAACTCTTGGGTAAATACGAAATATTTTTTATTGCAATTACTTGCGGTAAATAACAATTAACCAACTCAATGTTTTTTCCTATTATTTCTATGTAATGTAATAAAACTATAATAATTGCAGAAAAATTGCATTTATAGGCCTATCAACTCATATGACCTTCTTTATTGCCGTATAACATAATGGCCTCCAGCAGTAAAAAGGTTCTCCATCTCTTGCTTATACGTCACTTATTTCTTTCAAAAAAAAATTACAAATTCAAAAGTAACGGTCAGCAACAGGCTTTTGGCTCAGTTGGGCTGATTTTAGTCAATTTATCAATCCCCAATGAAGATTGAGAACCCTCTTTAAACTATTCACCCCATAACAGTTGCTTTCACATACTATTCCATACGCCTACAACCCTGTCGATGCAATATTTTGTTCCGATTTCAGGATAAGTTCGCAATTTGAAAAGCTTTAAACAATCAGGGGTGGGAGCTGTAAAAAAATTCAAGACAAAAACTTTTAAAACAGAGAAGATGTGTATCCCAAACTTAGTATTCAAGTAAAGTAAAAGAATAGAATACAGAACTTTATACTTCAAATTTATAAATAAATAAATATTAGAAACTTATTTTCTACGAAAAGTGTACAAAATATAGAGAATATTAACAAACACAATGAAGAATTATGATTTTTAAAGAAAAATTATAGCACTTAATTTAAGAATAATTATTTTTTATTATTACGTAATGAACAGCAGTTTTATTTTTAATACAATCACAAAATACAAATGAAAATATCATGATTATGGAAAAAAAATCATCAACTTCTAAGAGCAAATTCATTAATTAAACATTTATTACTTTTTAACTTATATTCCATCTTACACTGTTACGATTATTTTTAAAACATAGAAATTCATCAAAAGATTGAAAGCTTTCACCCCTTAAATTTAGCCCATAAATGTATAGGGTCTGGTGGGGGAAAGTGGTCAATGGGGTAAAGTGGTCATAATTCAAACAAATTGCTATAGCTTGGAAATTAATGTTCGAATGAATGTAAAAATTTTTATTTTAGGGTAGTGCTGTTAGAAAATACATTTTTAATACAAAATTTTACAACTGGCAAAATTTTATTTGGTAAAAAAAAATATTTTGTGTACATATGAAAATTTGTAAAATCTAAACACCTCTTTTAACTTTCTTGGGAAATTCTGTTTGTTAGAATTATCAACAGATTAACTGCGCAGGAAGCTTCCTACATGTCTCAAGAACTCTTACTCATTCACAGTTAGCTGAATCTATTTTGAATAATTTTGCAGAACAATTTAAGTAAGATGGGGTAAAGTGGTCATAATATTAGGCTTAACGAATATTGTTCCTCGAAAGTCACTTAATCTTTAAGTACAACACAGATATAAGTTAAATAATTATTTCACTTAATATGTATTGTTTTTATAGTAAACAGGGTTAAATATACGAGTATATGGGTGTAGGCACGTATATATATGTATTCACATAAATGCACCAATAAACATGTATATGGGTACCTGCAATTATTTTTTATCCATACGGAGATACATTCGATTATTCATGTATATGCCCGCTTATACTCGTATATATACGAACACTTATATACTCAGGTAGACACGTATATCCGGGTACGCTTTCGAGTAGACACTTAGATACAAGCATATGATATACGTGTATACAAGGTGAGTCTAAACTCTTCGGCAAATTATTAAAAGGCGTTAGAAGGGAAGAGAAGAAGCAAAGGATCATAAGAAACATATGGTCACGAACTCAATGCTGACGAGCTACATGCACGCAAAGCCAGAAACTGATGGATGCAAAACAGGTCACAAATTTATTACACAAAGACAATTTTACACAACTTTTTAGATGTTAAGAAAGTTTTGAAGTGATTGATGAAATTTTCTGCCGGCAGCTGTAATACATGCGTCACAATCACTCTGTTGCAATTATGAGACTTTTAAAAAATTTTCATCAGTCACTGCGCCTTTGTTGCGTGCAGATACTACAGGCCGTAACTTTTAACAACTGCTCTAAATATTTCTTAAAAACTAAAATGTCAGGTAAAATCATCTTTGTGCATCCATTGTTTTTCATCCATCAGTTTCTGGCTTTGTGTGCGTGTAGTGCGTCAGTGACCATAAGTTCCTTATGATTCTTTGCTTCTTATCCTCCCCTTTCACACTACTTAGATTCAGCTTAAGATCTTGTATTCACTTGGTAAGCACATATGCATATTAGCGGATATACTCGTGGATATACGCGGATACATGTACTGGTGTATACACATAAATGTACGTATGTACGTCTAACAGGTATATAATCGTTTTCACATGTAAACATACGTATATACTTGTGCTTCCAAATAGATATATATATACGTGAGTAGACACATACAAACACGCACTGGATATATCCATGAATTAACTCGTGCATACTCGTATATGTATATATGTACACTTATATATGCTTATATACGTCGACTATACACCTATATACTCAGGTATGCACGTATATACTCAAGATACAAGTGCAAACCCTCATATGATGTGACACGTATATACCCGTGTAGACATGTATACACTCCTGTAGGTAATCATGTATACATGCTGATATACTCCTGTATGCACGTATATATTTGAGTAGGCACATGCATGCATGTATCTGATGTATACATGTATCTATTCATATATGAACATGTTTATTCATATTTACACGACACATATATACCCGCACATACTCGTACATATACTGGTAAATATAAAAATAACCGAAATATACAAATATTAGGGTTATTTGTAACGGTTTTGCAGCAATTTTTAACTATGACCACTTTATCCCATGCTATGACCACTTTCCCCCACAACATGGGGTGAAGTGATCATAAAAAACAAAGGGAAATGTAAGTGTTATAAAACTACTTAAATCAAGATTTTTTTACCTGAAATGTACCGTGTTCTTCAATAATGCAATGTAAAATAACAAAAAAAGTTGAAGTATTTAAAGAATATATTGTATTTATTATCCACCTATGCTAAAAACCTACGATTTTATGACCACTTTATCCCACCAGACCCTACTCCATTTTAATAAACTTAAATAACTTGATTATAAACCCTCTTACTCTTTTTTGCTCAGGACTATACATTGATACGAATGTTATACATTGTAACAAGACTATGTAGACTGAATATATAATAAGACAATTTATATGCTCAAAGAAGATTAATAGAATATACATTTAAAAACAAAGTAAATATACCTGTCCTTCTTGTTTTGAATCTGTATAAAACTTTGGGAATGGTTCTTTACCAGCATAATGCATAGCCTAGAAATGATGGCATAATAAGAGACAATAGGAAAAAAATAATAAAGTCATCTATATGCATAAGTGGCTACTTCTGTATGTAAGTATGCCCGGGGTAATATTCAAAACTGCTGGACCAATTTTAAAAGTAAAAAAAAAGTTATTTCTTAAAAAGTAAAAAAAAAAAGCTTTTTCTCACGTTTTAAAAAGTTATTACGGAAAACAGTAAATTTCACGCCATTTCCCCGTTAAATGATCTTTACTAATAATTAAGCTGAAAGACTCTCTGTCCGGATCTCTGTCTGTCTGGATCTCTGTGACGCGCATAGCACCTAGACCGTTCGGCCGATTTTAATGAAATTTGTCAGAATTAATTTGTAGCATGGGGGTGTGCACCTCGAAGCGATTTTTCGAAAATTTGATTTTGTTCCTTTTCTATTACAATTTTAAGAACATTTTCCTGAGCAAAATCATCATGAGATGGACGAGTAAATTACAAAGGTATCATAATGTGGAACCGTAACATGGGCAAGGCTATTGGCAAGAAACTCACCATCCATTATTTGTAAATATACAAGTGAACCAAAAGTAAATGTAATAATGTTTCTCGGCTTTCTCCATGTAACAAAAGTATCGCCATTAAGAAATTCTTGAATTTTTTTGTAAAACAATCCACTAACTAAATTAGGCAAATCTATAAACAACACAAAAACTTCTATTAATGTGTCTTTGTGCACAATTTCAAACACTCGCCAAGTTTTGCTACTTATTTCGGAGACATTTTGTATGAAAATGCTTAGCATCATTTTATAGTCACCAAAAGTATCTCAGTGTTTGGCGACAATATCTCCTTGACGAAAATTAATAACAGACAGTTGAACAAAGTAGGGAGGGGGAGCATTATCCAAGGTATCCCAAAATGATAACTGCAAATTTGGTAACATTTTAAATCAAACCAAGAACTGCTTGAAAATTGAAGTTTTCTAAAAGAACTGAAGCACGTATAGTGGGATTACGTGCAGCTACATTTTTTTAAAAAACCATTTGTATTTCAATAGCCATATGGAGAAAGTATTAGACTATGTTAAAAAAAAAAATATATTAAGTGAGAAATATTTTTTAACAAGTGAAATTTCATAGATTGGAAATTCTTCAAACTTTTATATGCTTAAAAGTCGTGCTTTCATTTCTAACTGAATACTATTTTGTTCTTTATACTTATTGCTATTTTACTTTTATGAGTAAGGAAGAAGCTTGATTTTAATCACGTCAAAGCAGTGTGTTTTAAGTTCCTGCAGTTAAAACAGAAAACAAATGAAAGTACGATTGTTTATCACAATTATGACTGATCCAGGCAACGCCGGGTATTTTTGCAAGGGAATTCATATTAAGTTTAAATGAGTAGAAAGCATATAATATTTAACAGAGAATAAATGTTCTATTTGTCAATAAAAAGTAAAAGGAGGAAAAAGTTTTTAGAAATTTTTTTAGCATCAAATAGTGTTTTCTAAATAGAAACTAGTATGTTGTGGCCATCACGAAACTTTCTTCTATATTTTTCCTTTTTCTGATCCCTCCCCATGCTTGACGAGGAAGCAATATTCCTAACAGAAACAAAATTACACATGCAAAAACTTGACGACCATCCCAATGTCTGAATTATTGTAAAAACAAAACAAAGAGCGAAAATTGAAAGTTACTTTAAAAGCCTTAATTGAATTAATACAAATATTTTATTTATTAACAAACATAAGATGGCAACAGTTAAAAATTTTAAATCATTGAGATAATATTTCCGATCATTTCCATACAATTAAAATCACGAGAAATACAGAGACGACAATCTATTACGATTTATCTTTCTTATTGTTGCATTAATAAAACTATTTTTATTCGCAAAAAAAATCAACACCTCTTGGAGCGATTGGAGTCAAAATTGAACCAAAGCCTGTTTACGTATGGATTCACATATATTCCAAATTTCAACCAGAACGTAGCATTACTTCTTGAGATAGGGCACTCACAATGGAAAAAAAGAACGGGTGATTGTGCTACCCCTTTTTAGCTGTTGACACCAAAATAAAATCAGCTCTTATACCCACTAAGGGCTACTTGTCAAAAATTTTTTGTTTGATTCCGTTCGTTATTTCTTGAGATACAGCAGTCACAATTGACGACAAAAAACGTTCTATAGCTCAACCCCCCTTTGAGTTATTGACACCAAAATTGAATCAGTACCTGCTCCTGTTAATGGCATCATATGGACCAAATTTTGTTTGATTCCGCCAGTTACTTCCTGAGGAATAGCAAGCACGCGTAACTCAAAAAACGTCCCATTGCTCCACCCCCCTTGGAGGAATTCGCGCCAAAAACCAATGGGCACAAGTTCACATACGGGCACATATGTGTACCAAATTTCGTTCGATTTCATGCGGTAGTTTTTGCTGTAGAGAGGCCACAAAAAACTGGTCACACACAGACGTGACACACATACATACACACATACATACATACACACACACACAGACAGACAGACATTTTCCAAAAATAGTCGAAATGAACTCAGCGCACCTCAAAACGTTCGAATCCGTCAAAATTCGAAATTCGAAAATTTGCACGAATCCAATACTTTCTTCTATATATTAGATATAGAAGAAAGTAAAAATCTAGTGACCTGAAGAAAAATGAATCACACAATAAAATCAAAAGAAAACTTAAGTTAAAATTGATAACCTGGATCAATTTACAATGTTGCCACAAAACGACAAATTTTAGTTACAACAAGAAATTCAACCAGCACTATACAAGCCAACTTTTCTGTATACCATACTTGCGAACCTTTGAAGGGGAAAAAAAAAAAAAAACAGGAAATTCCACTAGAGGTGATTCACCAGCGACATATTTTCCAAAATTATTACATAATGCTTTTAAATACCATGAATATTAAATTTAAAGTGAAATGGGGATTGTTCGCAGATGTAAACTATTTGGTAGCAGCAAAAAAAATAAAAATACTACAAAGAAAAAACCAAATAATGAGTGAATTTGCTTAAAGTTTTGTACATTCCATAGCCTCTACCAAAAAAAGTTGCTACAAAAATTTAATTCCTAATATCCATAAAGAAAAAAAATTCAATATTTTATGAAAATAAAATATAAAATAAGTAGGTATAGGGTAGCAGATGTTAAAATAACTTCAAATTTTCAAAATAATTGAAATATTTTTAAGATGCAAAAGGATTGAAATTTGATGCAATTTTCAGCAAAGCAAGTGTTTCGTTGAACATGCAATGTGGAAAGCTTTAAAAAATAAATTTTTACTAAATGAGTTATTTATTGGAAAAATCCTTTTACCCTAACATTGGTGGATGACTAGAAAAGTGCGCCATCTATTCAGAAAAAAAGTGAAACTTTTTGATGATTGATTGAAAAAACTGCAAAAACGGGAGAAACTGGTAAAAAATGGGATATTGGGAGATGGAAGCAGAAAACAGGAGCCTCTCGTTAAAAACAGTAGAGTTGGCAAGTATGGTACATCTACTTTGGAAGAAGAGTCATCTCTCTCTCTTGTTAAGCATAAGTTCTAAATTATTTGAAACATATCTTTTTACTGGGAGAATATACTTAAGGTTAAAACAAAATAATCTGATTAAAAATTAAAAATTATTACCTATTCATAAAAAGTGGCATATAAAGGGGAATTTGGGGATATACTTTCCTTAAACCAAAAAAAAAAATTCCTTTTTTGACAATAAAAAACAACAAAAATTAAGAGGTCCCTCTGACTACTTTCTTTTACGGGTACACCATTGTATGCTCTATACTTTTTTATGGACACATTTCAAACCCAGTCAACAGAAATGTTTCTGTGGAGCTAAAAGAAAGAAAACCAACCAATCATTTCCATTGGAAATGCTGTTGAAAGATGAATTTTGGATATATTCTTTTTTTGGGGGGTAAAACAGTGGATGTCATCCCTTTTACAAAAAAAAAAAAAAAACATGAATTTTCTTCAGAAATAAACTTTTTTAGACTGAAACAAAATATTCAACATTTTTTAATGTATTTATTTATTTTACCCTATTTTATTCCTTCCTACATACTTTATTCTTTTCATTGAACATTTCAAAAAAAAAAAAAAAACCTTCAATCCAGTTAAGTATGAACAAAAAACCATTCAATTCGATTCAAATAACAACAATCACAATTTTTATCATAATTAATCACAATTTAATCATTAATTAATCACAATTGTTTGTAATATTAATTATTTAATATTAATTTAGTAATCACAATTTGAGTTCGCGCTTGCCTAACTTATAACAGACTTGCACAAGGCGCAAGGTGCTGCAATCTCTTAATACGGACGGGTATCACGCTGGATTGGAAATGTTCAGCCAGTGCTTCGCTCCGCTATTTTATTTGTGAACTACTTTCGAGTTAGAAATGGCAAATTCAAATTTTGATATATGCCCTTCTGACATGAATGTGAATGAGCGGGTACCGGCAAATAAGGGATGAGTTCCACTTTGCTGTAAAAAACCTGGCGAGAAATAAGGGGATGGATATACACCGTTTAGGTGGTAAAACCAATGTTTACACATTTTTCAACAGTAAATATAAGCTACTTTGAGAAGAAAGAAATTCATGGGTCGATTGAAATTATATTACAGATTCTGAAAACGAAAAAAAAAATTTTTTTCTCCCAAAAGTGGTTATAATTTTTTATAACTTCCAAACATGTCTACCACATAAAAATGATGAAAAAGTCTACTGAAAATGGACAACTTGTTGTAAGCTCTTACAAGTGGTTGTACAGTTCCCAACAAAAACCTGTATAAATTAACTACAACGAAATGATTTCAAAAAGGAAAAGTGAATAAACTGAAAATGAAATATGAAAGTACAATAAGTATAGTATCAATCATATTTCCAAATTGAAATATAAATAAATGAAATGTAATTAAAGTAACCTATAAATAATTCTTTAAGATTTTTCGAATGAATCAATAAACAATGAACCATGAATTACCTTTAGCACACTTTTAAAAGGCATTTTATCAGTACCATCCCCTTGTTCATCACACCCAGTTTCAGAAATGTATATTTCTTCTGAAATGAAATTGAAAAAAACTTGTAAACAGATAAAAGAACAAATATAAATTACATTCAATAAAGGTAGCAGGATGATTAAGGTTACCATAAGTCCTGTTTCTAGTGACACAGTCCCGTTTTTAGATAGCCTTTCTCGCTGTCCCAGCATGTAGTTGCAGTATGCGCCCAGTAGGGCCGTTTCCATGGACACTTTCGACCCCGGAAAAAACCTGCTTTTCACCGCATTCTGGTTATTTGCGGGGTTTATGTGGTATCTTTCTACTCCTGCTAGCTTCTGGAGTGAAAGCGGTGTTTTTACCCGGAATGCATTACGCGAAACAAGTTCCTCTACTAGCTGCTAAGGATGCTGGGTAAAAACCGCTTTCTCTGGTACAATGGGAGAACCTTTTTTTTACAAGAAAACGGGGAATTTTTCAATCGGTTTTTTGTGGAGCCAGAGCGGGGATTTACTGGGTCGAAAAGTGCGCTATAAACGCGGCTAGTGTTAAGAAGAAACAGAAAGGGACACTGGGAATATTTCAGCCAAAATTCGTGCTAATAATTTGAATCGTGAAAACTATTGAAAGAATTTGATAAACAAAAAAATGTTTTTTTGGGAGTTTTTTTTCTTGGAAGAATAAATTTAAGTAGCCCTACTTATGCTGATAAAAAAATATTCATACACTAGTATCTTGTGGCCATTACGAAACTTTCTTCTATATCTTCTTTACTAATAATAAAGCTTGAAGTGTGGATGTCTTGATGTCTGTGACACGCATAACGCCTAGACCGTTCGGCCGATTTTCATGAAATTTGGCACAGAATTAATTTGTAGCATGTGGGTGTGCACCTCGAAGCGATTTTTTGAAAATTCGATTTTCTTCTTTTTTTATTCCAATTTTAAGAACATTTTACCGAGCAAATTATCATAACGTGGACGAACGAAGTACCATAACGTGGACTAGCAAATTACCATAATGTGGACGAGCAAACTACCATATGCGACCATGGGCGAGCAAATGAACATAGCAAATTGGGGAGAAATTCTTCCTCCATTATTTGTAAATATACAGGCGAACCAAATGACCTTTTAGTTTTCTGCTACGGGCAAGGCCGTGCGGTTACCGCTAGTTACTAATAATAAAGCTGAAAGTCTCTCTGTCTGGATGTCTGGATCTCTGTGACGCGCATAGCGCCTAGACCGTTCGGCCGATTTTCAGGAAATTTGGCACAAAGTTAGTATGTAGCATGGGGGTGTGCACCTCGAAGCGATTTTTCGAAAATTCGATTTTGTTCTTTTTCTATTCCAATTTTAAGCCCATTTTTCACAGAAATTTAATAAAATGGGAAAGAATTTGTTCTGAAAATTATCTTTCTTTTCTTTACTTCTTTATCTTTCTTTTCTTTACTTCTTTATCTTTCTTCTTTTCTTTTCTTCCTTACTAATAATAAAGCTGAAAGTCTCCCTGTCCGGAGGATGTCTGGATGTATGTAGGATGTCTGTGACGCGCATAGCGCCTAGACCGTTCGGCCGATTTTCAGGAAATTTGGCACAAAGTTAGTATGTAGCATGGGGGTGTGCACCTCGAAGCGATTTTCCGAAAATTCGATTTTGTTCTTTTTCTATTCCAATTTTAAGCCCATTTTTCACAGAAATTTAATAAAATGGGAAAGAATTTGTTCTGAAAATTATTTTTCTTTTCTTTACTTCTTTATCTTTCTTCTTTTCTTTTCTTCTTTACTAATAATAAAGCTGAAAGTCTCTCTGTCCGGAGGATGTCTGGATGTATGTAGGATGTCTGTGACGCGCATAGCGCCTAGACCGTTCGGCCGATTTTCAGGAAATTTGGCACAAAGTTAGTATGTAGCATGGGGGGTGTGCACCTCGAAGCGATTTTTCGAAAATTCGATTTTGTTCTTTTTCTATTCCAATTTTAAGCCCATTTTTCACAGAAATTTAATAAAATGGGAAAGAATTTGTTCTGAAAATTATCTTTCTTTTCTTTACTTCTTTATCTTTCTTCTTTTCTTTTCTTCTTTACTAATAATAAAGCTGAAAGTCTCTCTGTCCGGAGGATGTCTGGATGTATGTAGGATGTCTGTGACGCGCATAGCGCCTAGACCGTTCGGCCGATTTTCAGGAAATTTGGCACAAAGTTAGTATGTAGCATGGGGGTGTGCACCTCGAAGCGATTTTTCGAAAATTCGATTTTGTTCTTTTTCTATTCCAATTTTAAGCCCATTTTTCACAGAAATTTAATAAAATGGGAAAGAATTTGTTCTGAAAATTATCTTTCTTTTCTTTACTTCTTTATCTTTCTTTTCTTTACTTCTTTATCTTTCTTCTTTTCTTTTCTTCTTTACTAATAATAAAGCTGAAAGTCTCTCTGTCCGGAGGATGTCTGAATGTTTGTAGGATGTCTGTGACCCGCATAGCGCCTAGACCATTCGGCCGATTTTCAGGAAATTTGGCACAAAGTTAGTATGTAGCATGGGGGTGTGCACCTCGAAGCGATTTTTGGAAAATTCGATTTTGTTCTTTTTCTATTCCAATTTTAAGCCCATTTTTCACAGAAATTTAATAAAATGGGAAAGAATTTGTTCTGAAAATTATCTTTCTTTTCTTTACTTCTTTATCTTTCTTCTTTACTAATAATAAAGCTGAAAGTCTCTCTGTCCGGAGGATGTCTGAATGTTTGTAGGATGTCTGTGACGCGCATAGCGCCTAGACCATTCGGCCGATTTTCAGGAAATTTGGCACAAAGTTAGTATGTAGCATAGGGGTGTGCACCTCGAAGCGATTTTTTGAAAATTCGATGTGGTTCTTTTTCTATTCCAATTTTAATAAAAAAAAAACTATCATAAGATGGACGAGTAAATTACGAAATTATCATTACGTGGAACCGTAACATGGGCACAAGCCAATTGGCGAGATACGAAATTATCATAACGTGGAACCGTAAGATGGGTACAAGCCAACTGGCGAGAAAATTCACCATACATTATTTGTAAATATACAGGCGAACCAAAAGACTTTTAATTTTTCTATTACGGGCAAAGCCGTGCGGGTGCCACTAGTCTTTCTTATAAATTCTGATCCCTCCCTAAGCTTGATGAAAAAACAATATTCCCAGCAAAAAAAAAAAAAAAAAAATGCACCCAAAAACTTGATGAGCATTCCAATTTCTGAATTATCGCAAAAGCAAAGCAAAGGTCGAAATTTGAAAGTTATTTTAAAAGCCTAGCTTGCATTAATTAGACATTGTATTTGTTAACAAACATAAGATGGCAACAGTTAAAAATTTTAAATCATTGAGATAATACTTCTGATTATTTCCCAACAATTAAAGTCACATGAAATATGCAGACGACAGTCTATTGAGATATATTTTTCTTATTGTTGCATTAATAAAGCTAATTTTTATATCAAAAAAAAAAAAAATCAGCCCCTCTTGGAGTGATTGGCGCCAAAATTGAACTAAGGCCTGTCCACATATAGGTTCACATTTGTTCTAAATTTCATCCAGAAGGAAGCATTACTTCTTGAGATATAACACTTGAAATGTAAAAGAAAGAATGTTAGATTACACCAACCCCTTTTCAGCTATTGACCCCAAAATAGAGTCAGCTCATGTACCCTCTAAGGGCTACTTTTCGATAAATTTTTGTTTGATTCCTTTCATTATTTCTTGAGACATAGCAATCGCAAGTGACGGCAAAAAACGCTCTATAGCTCAGCCCTTGTTTGAGATATTGACCAAAATTGAATGAGCACTTGTACATGTTAGGGGACACATATGAACCAAATTTTGTTTCATTCCGCCAGTTATTTCCTGAGGAATAACAGGCGCGCATAACTCAAGAAGCGTTCCATTGCTCCGCCTCTGAAGGAATTTGCTTCAGTGTTGGCAAAAACCCGGGTTTTTTTAAAAAAGCCCATGGACCCAGGGTTTTTTAAAAGAAATGTGGGTTTTTTTGTCTTTTTTTAGGGAAAATGTAGGGTACTTGTAGCATATTGTAGTGTAAGTATATGAACAAAGCACAAGAATTGTCTTGGGGTAAAAAAAGCTGGAAAACTAGTTAAAATTCAGCGTTTTCTGAAGAAGAGTATGAAAGACGACGAAACCCAAGAATGGTGAAGTTTCAGATTTTTTAGTTTCCATGATTACCAACAGTTAGGGCAAAATTACTTCTTGAGTGATAAAATCTATTGTTCGTTTTTAATTACTACTATTTTTTTTTTTTTTTGCATTTTACTTTATTGTATTTCATTTTTTTATGCAAAACTACTGTAGAACCTCAAGTAGTTTAAATCCCTATTTACTGAATTCCAGCTTAATCAAGACATTTCTTTGAATTTTATGTTGCCTGTTTTTCTATTTCTGTGTACAGATTAAGAAATATTAAACTTTTTTGTAAGATAATGAAAATACTGTACATCCTATTCTGTTTTCTGTCCGACCATTTGTAAAACCTGTTGATTTCTAAAAAAAAATATAACTTGTTAATTCGAAATTTGTGACGTGTCGGGTTACAGAAAATAATTCACATGAAAGCCTTTTAGCTAGAGTAGTTTCCTCTGTACAATCTACAAATATTGAGAAAACCAGACGTGACAGGACTTAGTCAAGATAATTTGAGTTATTTATTGACCAGTTAAAGATAAAAGTTAAATATATATTTTTTAAATCTTTGAAGTATTTTTAATGCCGTTAAGAGTTAAGAAATACTATTAATGTTCAAAATTAATTTTTTATGTCCATTGTCTGTGGTGAAGAACAAATAAAATAGAAGTTTAAATTGTAAAAGTATTTAAATTAATTACTTTTTAAAAAAACTTCTCAAAAAATTTTAAAAAACCCAAAAGTGGGCTAAATAATGGGTTTTTTTAAATGGGTTTTTTCAAAAAAACCCATTGGGTCCAACCCAATTGGGTCCAATCCGGCCAACCCTGATTTGCTCCAAAACCAATGGGCACAAGTTCACATAGGGACACATATATATATGTACCAAATTTCGTTTGATTTCATGCGGTAATTTTTGCTGTACAAAAATTACCGCATTCTGTTGTGCAGCAGCCGCAAAAAAAAACGGTCACACATATACGGACACATACACAGACAAACATTTTCCAAAAATGGTCGAAATGGACTCATCACGCCTCAAAATGTTCAAATCCATCAAAATTCGAAAATTTGCACGAATCCAATACTTTCTTCTATATATTAGATCTAGAAGAAAATAAAAAAAAAAGAAGCTGGTTTTCACTTGAGAGATATCCTCACTTAAATGTATCAATAAAGCTATTTCTTAGCTTTTAAATAGCTTTGTTTTTACAGGAATATGATCATGAAAGTGAGTGGTAGGTGCCATTTAGATGGGTTTGGTCTGACATAGTCTTAACAGGGAAGGTGTGGTCTCACAGACCGCTCAAAAGTTCATCTGTTCACCCCTATTTCATTTTCAGTCCAATTGAATGGTTTTTACCAGTAGCTTTTTGTTTTGTGACCTTGAACATTCCTCTTGCTTATCAGTACCTTAGGGCAAGTGCAATGGTTTAAATTTCATTGCATTCTTTAGTAGTGGTCTATGAGACCACATCTCCCCTTCAATTTTCATCAGTAAGACATGGCTCTTAGCATTAGAACCGTGGATATAGGTTCATTTATCTTATCCGCATTATGCAGAAGCAGCATATGAGTTTCTCGAAAAATCTTGAGACTCTAGCGAAATTTGCCCAGAAAAGGTATATTTCGATTCAAAATTCAAAAATATTCTTTCCCTGTACTAATAAAAATTCAAAGAACATCTGAGATAAATTACAATTATGTATTTTAATTACACAATTTTGAAAAAATTTGTAAATTGAGTGGTCTTTGAGTCCTTACGTCTACTGGTATGTCCTACTTTTCACCAAAAAAGATAAGAACCAAAATAAAATCTTTACCATTATTTTTATACACCTATGAGTTATCTGATCAAAATAATAGCTTTACATTCAAGACCAAAGATTTAATTCTTGTTTAACAGTGTAATTATTCAATGTATGGTAGAACCCTGATTTAACGAACCTCTATTTAACGAATTTGGCGATTTAGCGAAAATGTTTCTTCCCCCCCCCCCGACTAAAATGAAGGCAAAACCCCTATTTACTGAATAATAAACCCTGAATTAATGAATTATTTTAACAGCCGAAATTTTTTTTTGTTATTTTGAGTAACGAATTATTGAATTGTCTTCCAAATGTTATATCCAGATTGTCGAAGCAGAAAAAGACTTTATCTAGGAATCAGCAATTTTTGGCGGGCGAGGGGACAACCAACGAATATTGATTTTGATGCAGAAAGCGATAATGAAACTCCTATTAAAACTGATACTTTTTCAAATGCTTTACATATATCCTGGAAACTGTAAAAACATATCTCATGCAGCAGGCTGCAAATGACACAAAATCTTCTTCTCTCCATAAAGTCGAAAGAGAACTATTTCGAGTCAAGTATCAAGGAAATTGTCAAACATCAATTACTCAGTAGTTTAAAATTTCAAATTAACTAGTGTGTAATGAGTCGTGAAGTGCTGAGTGTACACTTTCTAATTACGGATATTTTTGCGCAGTTGCTTATTAGGGGTTTTAGATAAGGCAAAGTGCAGTTTTTTTCCCCCCCACACCCCGATATTACGAATAACTTCGATTTAACATATAGAAGCTTCAATTCTGATGCGTTCGTTAAATCGGGGTCCGACTGTATTTTATGTTTAGCCGGCCTAAAAACGGTTGGATTTTCACACAAAAATAATTTGGGAGCAAAAAAGCATTTCTCGCAGTTCATAGCAATGTTGGGAAAGCAAATTGTAAGACATCATGTTTCATTCTTAATTTAAAATCAGTACCACTGAAGTAAACTTGGGCACAAACACATTTTGCATCAGATGTTCATTTTAGGAGTTAATTTATGCTTTTTTTCCAAAAAAAAAAAGCAAACTAAATTTCGACTTTTTTCAAAACATGCTTTTGCTTGGGTTAACCATCCCGTTTTAAAGGGAAGAATCAATGGTTACTGGGATGACAATGGCTAACGAAACAAGATAAGTATATAACACAAGTTATATATATTTTACAATACTAATCATAATTTAATACTCACGTAGCTGAAGAGATTCTAAGCCGTTTTCAAGACTCATGGCAGTGTAATGTAGTCTGAAAATATTTTTTAAAATTCAGTAAGATATCAAACAACAATATTGTATTTTTCAAACTGGGGGCATTCCACGGTATTTTTGACATTATGAAGAGTCCGTAACGTGACCTTTTTTTGCCATAACTTTTTAATTTACCGTTTGATTTGCAAATTATTTTAATTTGAGCTGGTCTGTTGGTAGGAAAAGATCAAAATAAAATAATATGCTAATCAAACAGTAAATAAAAAAGTTATGGCAAAAAAGGTCACGTTACGGACTCTACATAAATGTCAAAAATAGTCAAGAAGAATGTTATAGCTTCAATTTAAATGAATATAAATTACGAAAACATTGATTATGAATTGAAAAGAAAATACCCGACTGCGAAAATCGCTAATAATCAAATTCAATGATTAATTAAAAGAATAAGTTAGAGTAAATAGGAAATCATAAAAAAAGTATGCAGAGAACACAATAATGTTTTCAAAAACATTTTAAAAAGGGATACGATAAGAAAAATTAAATGAACTAACAAGGAAAATGGAAAATTTTAAGCAGTGTCAATCGCTTGACATCTAACAGTAATATATCACAGGAAAACAACTTTTCTGCTTATTTTAGTAATTTCGTGATGCAATATTGAACAAGCAAACAACCGCAAAGAGGCAAAGAGCATTGTAGACGAAACCAGGATGTGGAAAAGTTGAGCTGTAATCATCCTGTTAAAATATTCAGCTATTAAAAAAAAAAAAAAGGCTGCACATAATTTTCAATAATAGTTCCCACAAATAAATAAACCAGGCTGGATTTTGCCAGTGTATTTCTCTCACAAAGACAACAAATAGTCACGAAACTTCTTTCATTGTAAAAAAACTTGAACCTTAAGGCAAGAGAACACGTTCGGATAAATCTGCAACGGTCTACTACTGACGTCACAGCTGCGTTGCCTTCTGATGTCATCGGAATGGGTGGAGTTACGTTTTTTTCAGCCGGTCTGAAATAAGCGGATTTACGTTGTTTTATTCTCGCTATTTTTTTTACTTTCTTTTCCTTCTTTTTCTTATACTTTTGTAATTTTAATGATACGACAATGATGTGATATGAGGAAATAAGAGATGTGCACATGGGCGCTGGCAAGGGGGGGGGGGTGGAAAGAGGACTTCTTATAAATACCTCACGGCTTTTGAAAAAAGAAATCAATTTCAATTGACATTTTTTTATATTAACTTTTTTACTAGTTATTTACAAGAAATTTAAACAAAAATCACTAGGTTTTCTTTTTTTAGGTGTTTGTATTATTTTTACGGGCATTCTTCATCCTTGACTAAAAACTAAATTGAATTAGTTAAACATATTGAAAAATTACAAAATATCTTAAGAAACTGCAAAATACATCACGATTGGTATTATTCCCTGCTTATGTTTACCTGAATTGGCAAGAAGGTGCCCCCCCCCCCTTCCCCCGTCGACTTTAAAAAATGAAGTTGTAATAATTTAAAAACAAAAACTTTTTAATACTTTTAAAATATTTTTAAGCATGTTTTTAATGATTATTAATACTAAATAAGAAAGAAAGTAAAAATAACTGCATTTTAAGCAAAGGGCAAATACAAAACTGCAAAAATACTGTGATCAGAAAAATGTAACTTTTGAACTGAATAATTAAAGAGAAATACGTCTTAGAAGTCGCTTTAAGATAAATTAAATAAATAAATAATTATTCACATATTTTTTTTTAAAAATTGGAAAGTCAATAAATAAATAAAAATTAATTTTAATTTTGACTATGTCTTTCGCAATCACGAGTTTGTGTGTGTGTGTGTGTAGGCGTGTGCGTGTAAGTCTATCTGCAGGCGTGTATCTGTAGGTGTGTGTGCAGGCGTGTGTGTGTGTGTTCGTGTAGGCATATGCGTGTGTGTAGGCTATGGGTGCAACCTGGAGGCGGTGCCCGCTGGAGTAGAAGTATGGGGAGGGGGTGGTGAATGTGGAGTCCCTCCAAAAATCCACCGGTGGTGGCAAAAATAAAACCAAAGGACGGACGGACGCCCAAAACGATCAAGTGAGAACAATAAGCAATTCGCAATTGCTGAATTTAAAAAAATGTAAAAAAAAACAAAAAAAATTAGTTTGAATTTTTGGCATCTTGAATTCAAATTATGTTTTTCGCAATCACGAGCGTGTGTGTTTGTGTAGGCGCATGTGTGTGGGTGCGTAAGTGTATGTATGCATGTGTGTGAGTGAGTGTTGTGTACGTGCGTGTGCGTGTAGGTGTTCGTGTGTGTGTGTGTGTAGGCGGGCGTGTGTGTGTGTGTGTAGGCGGGCGTGTGTGTGTGTGTGTGCAGGCGTTCGTGTGTGTGTGCAGGTGTTCGTGTGTGTGTGCAGGCATTCGTGTGTGTGTGCAGGCGTTCGTGTGTGTGTGCAGGCGTTCGTGTGTGTGTGCAGGCGTTCGTGTGTGTGTGCAGGCGTTCGTGTGTTTGTGTATCTAGGCATGTGTTTGTGTCTGTGTGCAGGCATGCGTGTGTGGGACATGGACGCCACCGCCCATCAAAAGTGGATTCCGGGGGACAGTGCTCAGGAGCTGCCGCGCCGCCGCCGGTGGACGGTGGTGCTGCAGCCCTGGTCCAAGCTGAAAAAGGAACCGGAACATCAAGGACTGTCAAGTGAGAGCAATAAGCAATCGTGATTGCTCAATAAAAAAGTTTACATAAATATGTTTTTGAGCAATCGCGGTTGTTTATTGTTTTTACTTGACAATACACTGTAAAAAATATCGGTGAAACATCGAACCAAAATCGGGAGAACATTTGCTGGCTCTTCTGTTTGGGGAAAGAATGAACCATAAAGCGGCGTCGTTTTCTTCCCGCACGAATGGTGAAAGCTGAAACCTAGAATGAGTCTCGCTCGCGCAAAAGACTAGTGCGAGGTTGAACCAAAATATTGATCGGTTGAGCGCGGGTGGATAGCATATGGTAAAACAATGAAATGGTTTTATTTAATGCGAAGGCTTAGAGTTTGATCGAACTGTATTTTGGCCCAACTTTAATATTAGAAGCAGTGCGTAGTTTAACGTACTATTATGTTGTTTTCAAGTATTTCTAAGAAATCGAAAATAAAATAAAAAATCTATGTTATTAAAATCTAAATGAGCAAAAAAAAAAAAAAAAAAATTCTGGTTCTATTGCATATTCTTTCATTTAATCACCTACGCCGTATTTCGATTTCATTATTAATTTTATTACTATTGACTCCAGTAATAATTATAATGTAAAACAAGAACTTATTTTTTTTTTTTTTACTTTTTAGGCATAAAGATATTTTTTCAATAATTATTGAAATATTAAAATTATACAATTCTTATAATTTTTATATTTCATTTAACTAATACAGAATTTGAGATTTTTTATTTATTTATTTTTGTTATTCTTCTTCTTCTTTTTTTTCTTTTGAGGAAAAATATGAGCAGATTTAAAAGTAAATGCTAAATTTGTGCTTTTGCCTTTGTGATGAAAAGTAAAACAAAACATAAATAATACAAAGTTAATGTCCAAATTTGCAGGACACTGCACACGTGTTTCGGGGGTTAAAAGGAACATCTTTTAAATGGGGAAGAATTAATCTCATGATATAAATATTATACATTGTTTCAAATGTGCTTGAACTTTTATTTCGTTTCTGTGTGAAGAAAAATGTATTCCAAGTAAATAAACGTATAAGCAGTAAAATTCACGTTTTTTTTTCGTTTATGCATCGAATTTTTCTTCAACTATTTTTGCACACAAGTCCTTTGATTTCATTTTTCTATGCTTATGATGCAAACTTCTCTGGTGCACGGGCCTCCATGAGCGTGTCCATCTTCTTCATTGGTGGCGCCCATGTCCTCTGGTCCTCGGGCCTCCGCGAGCATGTTCCTTCCCTTGGATGGTAGCGTCCATGCACCTCGAAATCGAATTAGTCATTAACGACCTTTCGACTTCACACATCCTTTTTAAGCGAAAACAGTATCCAGCACGCAACATCCAGTATCCAGCCCCAGGCATTCATTTGAATTTGAAGTCAATAATTCAAATTGCAGCGTTGCGGTAAAATGCATTAGTAGGAAAAAGAAGCCCTTTGAGTAGGGTCCCTAGGTAAATGATACAGCGACCTTTGCATGTTTTAACATGGGGCCGTATTCGCCTGATCGGTAGGGTGTTGGATTCGCAACTGCAGGGTCGCGGGTTCGATGCAGCTGGTCGGAGATCCTCCGTGTACGCTAATGGTGACAGGTTCACGTCACGTTTAATCAGTCGTGATCCTCGAAGTTTCTATTTCAAATCGATATGTCCGAGGGTGCTGGATCAGAGATTGCCCGGCTGCTGGTCTGGATCAAGAAACTTAACTGTTTTCAGGGTCCCATCTGACCAATGAAACCATGTGTAAGCGGTAGGTACGGAGACATGATCGGCCATATGTATAATTTTAAGGGGGGGGGGGAGCTCAGATATTTTCTTCATGGTTTAGCAGGATATTTTTCCCATAGAAACCGATTTCAGTGCAGATTAGACTTATTGAACTGTGAATTTTTAATAAATTATTCATTGATGGCTAGAGAAGAAATGTTTTTACATTTTTGCAAAGAAAAAAGTACTAAAAGCAAGGAGGTTCCAATATCTTAGGGGGGGGGGATTGAGCCCCCACTTGTCCCCCTATATGGGCCCCCTTGACGGGGGAGCCTGGAGTGTAGGCTAGGGTTATTTAACATGTTGACTACGAAGGTATTGCTGCTACTTTAATCTGCTATTAACCTATTACCAAGTATATGCTAGAGAAAAAAAAAGTTACACTTCATTTCATTTCATCCCCCCTCCCCCGAAATTTTAAACTTTTTTAATTCGATTCTATTTTTACAAGTTTATTCATTTAAAAAACGTATTGCTGGCTTTATATCCTTGAAATAAAAATCAACAAATTTATGGACTAACATTTGGCACTGGGGTGCTAAAATCAGATGTTCCGGTCAGCCGAACCCGGAACCCCTAGTGTTTAGATTCCAACCACGCTTGGTACTTGTTTTATCGACCCACTGAAGAAATGAAAGGCTGAGTTGACCGTGCCCAACCTTGGCATAGAACCCGGGTCTGCGGCGTAGCGAAACGAGCAGGGGACTCTTATTCAAGTCATCCTAGTTTATTCCATAAAATAATACAAAAAAACCGAAACTTTGTCAAAAGCAGTCATTTAAAGGAGTTAGGATGCCTGAGCACAAATGCACTAAACTTCAATAATGTATATTTTTCGTTTTAATCCATACCTCTGTTTCCTCTTATTCCTCATTAGAAATAATTTTGATTTTGTATAACAATATTGCCCCCTCCCCCCTCCCCATCCTGCTCTTCCATTTTCATTGTTTTTTGTCAGCCGTTTTATTTCACGGACTCTTAAAACCTATTGTTTCCCATAAACTTAGCTATTAAATTATCCCATTTAGCTATTAAATTTCATTTAATAGCTAAAATAAAAATATAATGGTTGATTAACTTGATAAACTTATTTTGACAATCGCCACCCTCTATTTTAAACTTTAATAATAATATTAACGAGAAATAACCAATGTTTTTAGTACAAATAAACAGATTTTTAACGGATGTCTTTATATCCAAAAGTTTAAAACTTTGATTTGAAAAAGAGGTTTCTGGAAACCCCGAAACACGTGTATTCAACAATCTATTTTTTTGTGCCAATAAACGTTAGATATTTCCTGTTATTTCTGAACTCAAAGGAATTAAATTATTTCTTAACAAAAAAATTCGATTTTTTTTTCCATTCTTTTTTCATATACCGTTTTATTTTACAGAAACTTAAAACCTATTTTTCCCCACGAAATGTTTCCCTTAAATAGCTAAAATAAAACATATTTTGGTAAATAATTTGAAAGATTAATCTTGATACCTCCTCTCCCCTCCCATTTTTCGAATAAAATAATCATATCTTTTAGAACTCCAGATTTATATCTTAAAAACAAATAATATTTTAATTAAATATGAACTAAAACCGTCATTTCTTTAAAAAATAAACTCAATTTTTGTTTTACAACAATAACAAAAAGGAAATAAAGATAAAAAAGAGAAATAAATAAATAAAAAAATAAGATCGAAAAGCGAAAAGAAAAAATTATCAAACGCGAAAATCAACTAGCAAAAGAAACGATGTGACGTCAGAAGGGTCATTAAAAGGTTAAGGAGGGGGTTTTACAAAAGTATTGCATTTATTACATGTAAATAGGAGTAGGTTTTACTGTTTCTTTGTTTTATTTGCATTGTGTGCAAACCCATTGCTTGCAGGCTTGAGCAGCTCATGTTTTGCAAGTTTTTCACTTCTTTTATGAGACACCTTTCGGACTAGAGTCTCTGTATGTAGGGACTCTACTTTCGACACCTTATTACGAAATAAATTTAATAGCGCATTGCACAAGATAATTTTCCTTTAATTTAGAACTAAATCAATGTGTATTTCACTCCCGCCCGAATTAAAGTTGAGCAGTTTTTTTCTCCGGCTTTGTGAAACTAGTGTATTTATGCTGCGTTCGGAAACAATACCGATTACACCATGCTGTTAATCACGTTGTGGTTAGGACACCACTGGTATTTTCTTGGTAAGCAGTGGGTTACGACCAAAGAGAGTGTGAAACTTGAAACACGAGAGAAATGGCCAAAAATACCATGTGATCTCGCTAACCATGTCGATTCAACGGGGTTAACCAATAGAGAGAGACCGCAGCGTTTCCGAACGCTGGTTGGGCCCAGGGATCTCGCAGGTTCCACCGCAAGCGTTCGAAAACGCTTTCGCAAGAGCAAGAACCACGGTGACTGTCCCTTGTTTCCAAACGTACCCTTACATTGCCGTGGGCGCGGTTTTTTTTTTTTTTTTTTGGAACAATATGCAATTAGTTTATACCTTATATTTGCTCCCCCGATGGAATTTTTTTGAAATGACGGTATTGAATGTTTTTATACAAACGTATGGACAGCCAAAAAATCTATTTTGACTTTCCCCGAATGAATTATGACGAAATTTCTCAATGTGTATGTGCTTATATATGTTCCTGATAACTTAAAGAATAAAAAGGAATTCTGCATAGAGCCTGTGTGGGCGTGGTATCCTGGGTGCTTATTCCAAGCTCGAAATTCACCTTGCGAGATTAGTTCTGATCGCCTCACTAGATGGCGCTATAGGGAAAAAAGCGGTCTCGAAAGGAAATTCTCGCAAGTAGCGATTCCAATCGCCAAAAGAAGGGGAAAAGTGACTTTTCGGGCGCTTATTTGCGGAGCGAAATCTCGACTGCCCTAAAGTAGGTGAGATTGTGCGATTTTTGTGATACAATTTGGGAGTTTGTCTTTCTGAAAGGTATTGGCTCGAGGAAAACGAATTTGGATGTTGCCAAACTTGGAGATGGTGCAGGGGGCAAGGGGGGGGGGATTAAAACTGCACTGAGGGGGGGGGGGCAAGTGGTTTTCGTTAAATTTTTGTGATACAAAAATGGGAGTTAGTTTTTCTGAAAGGTATTGACAAGCAGAAAACAAATTACAATGTTACGAACCTTGAACATAGTGAAGGAGAGGGAGGGGGGTTAAAACTGCGCTGGGGGAGGGGGGGGGCAAGTGGTTTTCCGTTAAAATTTTGTGACACAAAAATGGGAGTTAGTTTTTTTGAAAGGTATTGGCAAGCAGAAAACAAATTAGAATGTTACGAACCTTGAACACAGTGAAGAGGAGGGAGGAGGGTTAAAACTGCGCTGGGGGGCAAGTGGTTTTCCGTTAAATTTTTGTGACACAAAAACGGGAGTTAGTTTTTCAGAAAGGTATTGGCAAGCAGAAAACAAATTAGAATGTTACAAACCTTGAACATTGTGAAGGGGAGGGAGGAGGGTTAAAACTGCGCTGGGGGCAAGTGGTTTTCCGTTAAATTTTGTGACACAAAAACGGGAGTTAGTTTTTCTGAAAAGTATTGGCAAGCAGAAAACAAATTAGAATGTTAGGAACCTTGAACATAGTGAAAGGGGGGGGGAGGGGAAAACTGGTTGTCCGTGGAATTTTTGTGATAAAATTACGGCAGTAGTTGGTTTTTCTGATAGGTATTGGCACGAGGAAAACGAATTAGGATGTGGCCAACCCTAAAAATGGTGCAGGGGGCGGGGGGGGGGGGGGTTATAACTGAAAACATAAAATAGGTATATATGCAACATTTTTCGCTTTGCAATAAGTTTTCAAAGCTTAAAATGCTTAATTTAACTAATAACAACATTATAATGCACAAATATCCGAATTAAATTGCAGACACGTGTTAAGAACTTCTTTTTCAATGTAAAATGTTAGTTTGTGAATGAAAATGCATTCGGCTACGGTTGATAACTTCCATTGATTCCACTTTCTTGTAACCAAACCCATCATTTAGGAATTAAGGTAAGGGTGGGGGGGGGGGAATCGGGGGCACTCCAAATTTTCAAGATATAATGCATTTGAAATAATTAAGGGGCTAGGAATTTCCTACTCCCTCTTATTTTTTTGACCGTTCGACGGCCTGCACAAATGCGTCTAGGGCAAATTTTATGTAAAAAGCGTTTATAAATTTTATTTTTCTTTTGTACATTATCCCACTTAAAATTTAGTTTTTCACAAAAGTACTAGTTGTTTCTGAAAATTGTATGAATTTCAAATTTACACAGAATATACAATCCCTTTTTTTTTTGCGTTTTAGCGGGGGGGGGGGGGGGTGACATCACAAATTACCGCCCCGGGTGTCACCCATGCTTGGTACGCCACTGACGTAGGTAATTTTTTTTTCCTTTTTTTTTTCTTTTTGTCTTCTTTTGCTATAAAATCCTCCTCCCCCCTTTTTTCCTAAATTCTTTATTTATTACCTACTGTCAATATTCAATTTCAATTGAATTCAATTTGTAAGATAATTTATTTTCCTTTATTGAAATTTGATATTGATTAACTAATTACAAAACAGTAGAAAGGCTGGTAATTTCTGGGGAGTTGTTTCTAAAATTTGATTTTCCATTTCGCCAACATCAAAATTAGCAATATTATATAAATACTGTATTCGATTATACTGTAAGCATTTGTAAATTGGCTGCTATATAATATGATCGATTTCAAGGAAAAGAGAATGCTTCAAAATGCTCCTTTTTTCTTTTCTTCTTCAATTTAGGATCTTTCCTTTGGGTTGAACTTTAAAGTTCTTTATCAGCTGAAGAGAAATAATGATTGAAAAATTTATTCCTTTTACGAATATTTTTCAATATACATTTACAGAAGCAGAGTATTTATTTATTTTAAACTGCTCTTGTAACCAAGATTGCTGTTTTGACTTTTTAATCTTGAAAATAAAGATGGAATTGTGTAATCATAGGTACAAGTTGCTTGTTTTGAAAAACAAAAAAATCTAGAAAAGTAGTTTTGAGGATATCTTAAGATTGGGTCTTGGAAAACAATACCTAGAAAAAATGGAATTTAAAAACCGGAATATTGAAGAAGTAATACTTTTTATTTAGCATATGCTTATTTAATTATAATTTTAAAGGAGAAGAGAAAAAAAAATCTAGAACATGTCTTTGAAACTGAGATTGTTGTTATAATTGCAACTGGAGCGGGGGGAGAGTTGGATTTCACATTACTAATCCTAATATGGAAGATCATATATTCTGTTATGTCTGCTCCCATCCCCAAAAGCTCAATTAGCACAACAAACCTTTTACATTTTGTAGGGGTGACCCTCCCCCCGAATATCCGGAAGACTCCCCCTCCAAAAGCAAGAGCCCCCCAAATAAAAAAATACCCCTCAAGCCCCTTTAAAAATTTCAATGGCGCAATCAGCGCCATTGAAATTTTTACCCCCCCCCCCACATTTTAGTGTTTTTTTTATTCAATTTGAATTAGCAGATTTTTTCATCAAGACTCTTGGATGCCTCTAAACCTTTCGCACTCTGCACTTCATTAGACACGGCAACAACATAATATTCAATCCACGATTACGAACTATTTATATTTTTTCATCTGCATTTATGACGGTTAAGATTTTTTTTTAGTATCATTATTTTTTTTTAGTTATTATTATTATTTCGATTATAGTTTCTTGGGGAAAATATAATTCATATAAGACATTCTTACTAATATAGATGGTGTTATATAGTAAATCAACAAAATTTACGGATAATTTTTATCAAATTTATGTATTGGCTGTTTTAACCTCTTCGATTTTTGTTTTAGACACTGTAATATTGAAATATGCAAAAAATACGACTTACTTTTTGCCATTCGACTAAGCTTTTTGCACCGGAGCATTCTGCCATTTTTCCTTTGTGTACTATTTTTTAAAATTCTCGGAGAATTAATTTTTAAGAACATCAGGATTTGCTTCAAGAAAATCTAAAATTATTTCGGCGTGATTCTTTGTAACGTAAAACGTATTCTTTGAGGAATAGCCATTAGCGTGCCAGTCGTCAAAGTTCGCGCTTTTCCGTCCAAGAATTAAACAAAACAAAACTAGCTGCACTGAAAGGACATTGGTTGGAAGAAGTCACGTGTACCTCCTGGCCGACCAAACTAATCGAAAAAATCGGCGCCTCTTCGAAAGACAGCTGCGAGCTGTTCAGACTTCAACGTTGCGAGATTTTTTCGATAACATCGATCACGTGACGGGAAATCTCGAAGTCGAAACGTAAGTAGTTTAGAATGACCACCCTGATCGGTAAGGTGTTGGATTCGTGTCTGATATAGGTCCCGTGATCAATGCCAGCAGCTCGAAGATCCTAAATATGTTCGCTAATGGGGATTGGTGCACATTAAATCTGCAGTGGCCTCATTACACTACAGGTTACCTCTACCAACCATTTCAACCGGTTTAATGGGGACCTGAAGACAGCTCTTTTTTCAATCTAGACCAAAAGCTGAGCAATCTCTTATCCAGCACCCCCCCCCCCCTAGGGATTGATTCACTTAAAATACATTGCGACCACGACATATTTAACGTGCCCCAATCACCATTGACGAATACGGGTAGGACCTTCGATCGGCTTGTATCGAACCTGAGACTTTTTGGTTACGAGTTCGACGCCTTACTGGATAAGGTCACCACGGCATGCCGTGATCACAAAGTATCGTTTCTATTCCATATGGAACCTCGATGGATTCTTGGGGAGGTGCCGTTCTGTTCTGGATCAAAAACTTTTACGATCTTCACAGAGTCCCATCCAACCGTGACCGTCACCAACTAGCGACGGTCAAGATCCAACCGGTTAAACCACGCAAGTGATATAGGTACGGGAGACTCCGGAGTATACTGTGCGCCTCTGAGAAGTGGAGCTGTGGCCTTGAGCAAGTTCATTTCTTTCAAGGTAGAACAAACAGTAAGAAGAGGGATTTTTAGCGGAGAGTTGGGCTAACATCAAGCCTTATGACGTTTAACCGTTCTTCCTCACCCTTATTTCAGCAAACGGAATCGTTTAATCCGCCGACCAACGGAGCTCAACTTGCCAGAGGCGGACAGTAATGCAATGTATGGCCCGTGTGCGTTTTGTTATTATGTGTACGCTTCCCTTTTGGTTACATCCTTATATGATATAAAAGGGGTGTCTACGCTTTTTTTTTTTTTTTTTTGCAGTGGATTCTAATGTAATAAAAAGTTGCCTTAGTGTCTGGAGTACGGAAATGGCAGTCGACGCAGTTGGAAAGTGATTTTATAGTTTGGCCAACAAAAACTGAACTTCGTTAAAGGTGATTGGTTAAGATGATTTGTATGGAAGTTTCGTCAGATATCTATAATGTTTCAGAAGATGAGGCCATTAATAATAATTGCGCAGTTACTTCTGGAAGTAGTGCTACAAATGAAGAGAAAAGTCCTTCAAAATGTATACTCATGCGCCAAATTAAAATCCTTCAACGCAAGTTGAAACAAAGAGATGAAAAAAGTAAGAACTTACAAATACTGCTAAAAGCTACGTTAGACGTATAGTGCCTAGGCACTATAGTTAGACGGTATGACGAAAGATGAAATCTCAGGCATGTGTAGTCATCTAACGTTCAGACAGCTACTATTTATTTTCAGTAAGTTACAGTCCTATAGCCAGGGCTAAGGCAGAAATACATGAAATACACCGCCAGCTCAGTCATTTCTGCCGAGGGCTGCAGTTTCGTATTTGGCACTGTTGGCTTCGTTAAGAGGTTTTCCACCTCCAGCCTCCAGCTCACTCATTTCCTAAGCACGAAACTGCAGTCCTCGGCTGGAATGATTGAGCTGGCGGTGTATTTCATGTAGCTACTATTTAGTTCAACGGTAAAACAGTTTAAATTAAGGAGTAAAGCTAACGTGCAACAGCAGAAATTTTCCTCTTTTATGAATTGGTTTTGATTGTATTCGTTATTTACCCAAGAACTTATTGTGAAGTACAAAAATTAAATGGCCAAACTTTGGATTAGGGCATTGCAATCCAGGAATTTTTGAATATGTCTAATGTAGTATCTCTTAACCAACAAAGGGAAAGTCACTCCTCATTCAATGAGTATGTATGGTAGACCGGGTCGAGTTTGCGCGGATTTTTTTCAATGAATTTTCTAATTTTTCTGTTTTAACTTAGGAAATTTTAGACATTGTGGTTTTATGAAGCAGTTAATGGAGTGAATATTGGTATAATCAGTTGTTGCTCAGCTTGTGTTTTTAACCGTTGAATTTTTTTTTTTTGGTGTCCAAGTCGGTTGCGTAAACTTGCTCCAGACACGGGGTACGTTTACGAATATTTATTTTGACATCTAATGCGGTTCTGTTAGTGTTTTGAACATAATGTATTAATATCGCTAAAATAAAGCAAATTTATTACAGACTGAATAGTGTATAAAGTTGAAGCTGAAGGGGCATGAGGACAGCACTATATGATTGTAAGCTATAAGATACGAATATGCAACTTAATTAAAAATTAAATGGTAATTTTCAAAACTAAATGGCCGGAAAATACTAAAAATGTTTGAGACAGTTTGGAGCGAAAAAAGTGTCAGGGGCACGTTTAAATAAGACACAGAAAGGACGATCGTAAAGGTGCTCCGACGTTTAACGCGTAAACTTGCCCCGTCACCAAGTTTGAATTTATTTTTAACGCGCAAAAAAATTTAATGACATTTCAGTTCATACAAATACAATTTTCAAAAAAGGATAAAATTCTGCTAATTTTTACATATAGTAAAACCTGTATACAACGATACTGTTGGGACCTAAAAAAAAATATCGTAATAGACAGGTTATCTTTATAGACAGTTTGATGCTGACATTTTGCTGGGGCCAAAAAAAAAAGTTGTTATAGACGGGTTATCGTTATAGACAGTATCGTTATACTCAGGTTTCACTGCATTTGTTTTTTCTTAACTAAGTATTATTTATTCACGAAATAAGTTTCAAAATGTTCAACACAATATTTACTCAACTTGATAGTAAACAGATTATTCTTTCTGCATGCTGGACCGAAGCTCGACTAATGCTCAAAAACTTGTGAGAATATTCGCTAGGGAGTAGCATCAATCTGTTACGACTGTTAGCTCTCCACTTATAATTCGTTTTGAAAAAAGGGCACTGCGTAGACGTGGCCCATGCGTAAACGTGCCCCGGTCTACCCTACTTACTTTGACTTTACTTATTGCCATGGTAACTTGAATCCTTCTCACAGAAGCTCTGCCCCTGTGATTGGTACTGCATAATTTTATCAACACGCCGAGTTACTAATTCTTTTCTTTAAAATCAGTGTACTGGCATCGCCCCTCGAAGGTTCCCATCATGCGGTGACATACCAGATGGAAGTTCCTCGGGATGTATACTGGCAGATTAATAGTCACCTGTGCTATTGAATGTGCAACAATGAAAGTATCGTTGATTAATGTAAGAATGGAATTTATTGCCGCAGGTGATGCGTTGGCAAATATTTAAGTACTAGTGGTACCCGCACGGCTTTGCCCGTAGTAGAAAATTAAAAGGTCGTTTGGTTCGCCTGTATATTTACAAATAATGGATGATGAATTTCTCGTCAATTTGCTATATTCATTTGCTTGCCCATGCTGCAGTTCCACGTTATGATAATTTCGTAATTTACTTTTCCACGTTATAATCATTTGCTGGGTAAAATTCTCTTAAAACTGGAATAGATAAAGAACAAAATCGAATTTTCGAAAAATCGCTTCGAGGTGCACACCCCCATGCTACAAACTAATTCTGTGCGAAATTTCGTGAAAATCGTCTGAACGGTCTAAGGCGGTGAGCGCGTCACAGAGATCCAGATATCCAGACAGAAAGACTTTCAGCTTTATTATTAGTAAAGATAGAGATAAAGATTCCAAATTCTTGGATGAAAAGTAAAGGGGTGTCTTCAGTTTCGGAAACGAAACCCATTCAATGCCACCTACAAAATATAATGAATTCAAATGTAATTTGCCTATATGTATTTCAGAATTATACGAGCTACCTTTTTTCAAAAAGTGATTTTGAATATTTTAAAAGCAAAAATGTGAGATTTTTTCATACTTAGTTCGAAGTATTATTTTGTACGTATGTTAAGACTCATATTTAAGAGTTTAAGTACAAAAAAAAAAAAAAAAAAAAAAAAAAAAAAAAAAAAAAAAAAAAAAAAAAAAAAAAAAAAAAAAAAAAAAAAATTAGAAAATTTAAGTGAACCGTTGCTTCATAATCTTTATTTAGATTTGAAGTTGAAAACTGTGATTACACAATACTTTTTTTCCCTATTAATTTTCATCACAAAAAAAAATTAACCCTTAACATATCTTTTAAGGGCTTCAGCCAGGCTTGTCATTGTCAGGAAGGAGACAATCGGCCACTTCCATGGCTAAAAGAGTACATTTCAATACATTTACCATTATACTAACGAGCTGATGTGTGCATCACATGACTTCCTTTTACACCAATTTAATGCTATTTCCCTATTATTGCAATTTTAATGGGATTCTCTCTCTAACTCTTTAAATATCACTAGCAATGGCCACATTGAAAGCAGATTTAAAAAAAAAAAAAAAAAATCGCCAAGTTGGCGACAAAACTTGGCAACCAAAAGACTGGCGATATATCGCCAAGTGACCGCCAAATTATAACACCACTTGAGTTTGCATCGAAATTAACAATGATTTCCCCCCAAAAAGGTGCAAATGACCCCTTTAGAAACACCCGAATGCAACCAAAATAGGAGGTGCACAACTAGACCCCACTACGAGTCTATGTACCAAATTTCAACTTTCTAGGACATACCATTTTTGAGTTATGCGAGATACATACGCACATACGCACATACGCACATACGCACATACACACATACGCACATACATACAGACGTCACGAGAAAAGTCGTTGTAATTACCTCGGTGATGGTCAAAATGGATATTTCGCGTGTCTATACATTCTTAGGCACTTTTCCGCATGTGGTTGAATCGAAAAAAAAACTCAACATTCATTTGGGGGTGAGCAAAATGGAAATTAAGGGCGATTTTTGAGTGAAAATTTTTTCGCGAATACAATACTTCCTTTTTTGTAAAAGGAAGTAAAAAATACTCCCATTTTCCTTGTTTAATCGGAAATTCCGTTAAGTGCAGTTTTGTTATAAGCGGCTCCTACTATATTAGCTTGTTTGTTTATGTTTATACTATCAAAAATACCCGGCGTTGCCTGGGTCAGTAATAATTGTGAGAAACAATCGCTACTTTCATTCGTTTTCTGTTTTAACTGAAAGAACTCAAAACGCACCGCTTCGACGTGATTAAAATTCGAGCTTCTTCCTTATCCATAAAAGTAAAATAGCAAGAAGTATAAAGAACGAACGAGTATTCATTTAGAAACGAAAGCACGAATTGATGCATATAAAAATTTTAAGAATTTCCAAAATATGAACTAACAAAAACAAATATCACAAAAAAAACCGTGCGCTTTTCTTACTTAAATAGTACATATACACAAAAAAGATCTCAACTATGTTTCTATAAGTGGGCAAAAAGTAGAGTTTCCAAATGCTTAAATGACTTTAAATTCATGTTTGCTCCTGAGAAGCCTTGATTCAAAATTTTCATTATAATTACTATTAATATTGCTGTTGTAAGGCAACGAATTTTTGCAACAATGGGTTTTATATTTCAATCATTTAATGGGGAAATTACATGAAATTTACTGTTTTCCATCATAACTTTTTGAAACGAAGTTTTTTAGAAATAAATTATAGCCTATGTTGCTCCCTGATAATGTAGCTATCTATGGTGAAAAAATGGTTAAAATCGGTCCAGTAGTTTTTGAAGATTACCTCGGACATACATACACACTCAAGTAGCCATTTATGTGCATTCGACTCCCGCTACAACGCGATTTAACTTACGCGAAATGGCTACAACGCGAATTTTTCACGAGTAACGAATTTTAGAGCTAATGCGAATTCCTCGTCCACAACACGAATTTTTTAGAAGAAAGTATCGGCTTCATTATTGACTACTAAATATTGATTTCATGAATGTTATTACATTCCTTTAGCATCAGAGCAGTTAAAGTTCTCACATTAATTTGGCCTACACCTCGCGTTGTCAGTACATCAAATAACATCTCAATCAGCTTCTTTCATTTATTATTATTCTTTTAATTCTAAATATTAAAGTTGATAAAATATAATGGCACCTTGATGCGCTGTTTCATCTAAAGTTTGTGAAGGTGTAAAGAGAGAGTTTCTGACAAATAATAATTAAAAAAATAATAATAATAATTTGAATTTTGACATTTTGAATTCAAATTATGTTTTTCGCAATCACGAGTGTGTGTGTTTGTGTGCGGGGGAGGGGTATGTGTGTGTAGGCATGTGTGTTTGTGTCTGTGTCCAGGCATGAATGTGTGGGTAGTTGTGTGTATGTTTTTGTGTGTGTATGTATGTATGCGTGTGTATGTGTGTGTGTAGGTGTGTGTTTGTGTATGCGTGTGTAGTTGTGTATGTATGCGCGTGTGTGTAGGACATGGATGCAGCCTGGAGACGGCTTTCGCTATAGGAGCAGCATTGTGAGGAGCCGGTCGACGGTGATGGTGCTGAGGGTGGCGGTGGGAAAATAAAATGATAGGACGCCAAAAACAGTCAAGTGAGAACAATAAGCAATCGTGATTGCTCAAAAAAAAAAAAAAAAAAAAAGGTTAAGATTCTCGATATGCTTGAACAACTACAAAATGTCAACGGTAGCACAATAAGTATGCGTCTATCTTCTATACTTAGAGTTAAAAGTCGAAACAAAAGGATATCCATAAAAGTTCAGAACTTAGTTTCAATATTGAAGCTTGCAGAGTGTATGAAAAGTAAATAGTAATATGAAAATGGAATCTGCTGTTGTATTGTGGATTAAAGAGATCAGGAAGAGGGGCTGTTGCCATAATTGTAAACGTTATAAAAGAAAAGGCGAAGCAACCGTATTAAAAATTGAAAAAAAAAAGATAAGAATCTGATCATGGAGCATAAATCATCATAATCTTCATTTTTTAACTCCTAAATATTATTACTGTATCTACAGTACAGTACTGCTGTAGTGTAGCATTTTATTATTACTATATACTATGCGTACCGTGTTGTTTTATTTAATGCCTTTCCCTTCCATCGATACATCATTTTGCGCATCTTAAAGTATTTTATGTTGAATAAAACAGTTATTTTTATTTTTTAAACACAGTAAAAGTTCAGTTCTTTAGGTAAGAAATTAATGTGTTGTTGAGGAATGCTTTCAAGCAGTTTGAAGGGTATTTACAAATGTCTGAAAGAATTTGGTATGTTTCCAAAAAAAAAAAAAAAAATGTATACATACATACATACTTCTACAACGCGAAATTTCGACTTACGCGAGGAGCCTTGGAACGCATTCCTCCCGTAAGTCGAGACTCGACTGTATATAGATTTACCAAAGGAACTGAGAAACATGAAGTTTGTTACAGAATTTAGTTGCATGTTTCCCTCGCAAAGAACATGTGGACCGTTCCACGGAAAACGGTCATTTTGTTTCGCACGTGATGCCTCATATATGTCATTAAAAATACAGTAGGGTCCCGATTTAACGAACCTCGATTAAACGAATTTCGCAGTTTAACGAATCTTTCTTTTTCCTCGAGTAAAATGATGGCAAAACCCCGATTTACCGAATATTAAACCCCGAATTAACGAATTATTTCAACAGCTGAATTTTTTTTTTGATTAATTTGAGTTAGGAAATATTGGATTGTTTCCAAATGATTTTATCCATATTGCCCGAACCAGCAAAAGACTTTTCTTGAAATCAGCAATTTTCGAAGGGCGAGGGGGCAACCAATGAATAACGATTCTGATGCAGAAAGCGATGGTGAAACTCTCATTAAAACTGTCACTTTTCAAATGCTTTAATTGGCCTGGTAACTAAAAACGTATCTAATGCTTTCTGCAGCAGGCTGTAAATGACATAGTATTTTCTTATCTCCATCAATTCGAAAGAGAACTATTTCACGTCAAGTATCAAGGAAATTGTTCGAACATCTATTACTCAGTAGTTTTAAATTTCAAATTAACTAGCGTGTGATAAGTCGTGGAATGCTGAATAAAAAGTGTAAACTTGTTTCTTTTGGACATTTATGCGCAGTTGCTTATTAGGACTTTTGATATGGTAAGTGCAATTTGTTTAAAAAAAATTTCCCACCCCGATATCACAAATAACCCCGATTTAACGCATAAAAGTTTCGGTCCCGATGAATTAGTTAAATTGGGGTCCGACTGTAATACTTTAAAATATTGATGAACAAATTTTTTCTGCTTAACAAATTAGACTTATGTGTGAAATCTTAAACAAAAAATTTCGTCATTACCCTTTAAATTTATTACTTTTTAAGGGGGTCCGTACACATTTTGAAATTTTTTTTATTAAATACTTTAGAGTTTTGAAATTTTTTGCACTGATTCACGATCTATTTAACAAGCAAAATCATAGCATAAATACTAAAAAAAAATTTTTTTTATTTAAACTTAATTTTTTTTAAAAAAAATGGGGTTGCTTTAAATTGCTATCACTCAAAATATTCTTGGTCAATTTTCAATTTTTTTTCAAAAAAATATGCACAAATATCTAAGCTTTAATTTTTATTCGGCGATTTTAAAAATATTGATTCAATAAAAAATAGAAAATATTTGAAGAAAATTTTCAAAAAATTCGAAGATACTTTTTTTTAAAAAAAATCATATTTTTTGCAGTAAACGTTTTTTTCAAATTCGCCGAATAAAAATTAAAGCAAACTGTTTGAAAAAGATATGCTCCAAATTTCATTACTTTATCTCTATCGGTTCCTGACTTATAAGAGTTTGAATGCAAGAAATCGGGAAAAATTGCATCATGGAGAAAAACGCGTTTAAAGGTTTAAAGTTAAATACACATTAGTTAGGTGAATGCAACAAAAATAATTATATCTTTTGTTCTAATTAAGATAGAAGGTTCGAACGTACTTTTAAGCAGATGAAAACGGAGATATTTTTCAAATGATAAAAAAAATTGCAAACTTTGACGATTTTTGTGTCATTGACCCCCTTGATGAAAAATACGAACCGCTACAAGCGGGGCAAAAGATTGACTTTTTCGTGGAATGGCCCACGTTAGATATTTACGTAAATTCTATCATTGCTTCAGTTTTAAAAGCTTAGTGGAAAGTTTCCTAGAAAACATTTTTTTTTCTTTTTTGATGAAGTAATGCTTTATTATGAATATCATGCGCTATCCATCATACTAAGTGCACCCACAGCACCTTGATGCCTGGCTATTAACTGAAATGTTTGTGAACGTAAGTGTATATTTTGTTGAATTTTGTATTCTTTACTAATAATAAAGCTGAAAGTCTCTCTGTCTGGATATCTGGATCTCTATCTGTCTGGATGTCTGGATCTCTGTGACGCGCACAGCGCCTAGACCATTTTGCCGATTTTCAAGAAATTTTGCGCAAAGTAAGTTTGTAGCATGGGGGTGTGCACCTCGAACCGATTTTTCGAAAATTCGATTTTGTTCTTTTTCTATTCCAATTTTAAGAACATTTTACCGAGCAAATTATCACAACGTGGAAGAGTAAATTGCGAAATTATAACGTGGAATCGTAACATTGGCGAGCAAATGAACATAGCAAATTGGCGAGAAATTCGTCATCCATTATTTGTAAATATACAGGCGAACCAAATGACATTTTAATTTTTAACCGCGGGCAAAGCCGTGCGGGTACCACTAGTACTGAATAAAATATTTGATTTTCTTTATTTTTTGGCTCTACAATAAAGAGTTTTAAAACATGAACGTGGATTCCTCTTATCCTCTTAATACCAACGAGGATAAGTCAATCAATGCCCTCTCAAGAATAAAGACGATCAGCCAATCAAAATGAATATAGTTGACCCCTCGTTTTACTAAGAAGTTAAGTTGCGTGAAAATGCCGCGAAAAAAAAAATCCTCATTCTAGTGATAGATAAATCAATCGATTATTTCAGAAAGGGCATTAGTTCCTCTAATAAAACTTTTCAGGATTCAATTAAAAGTTTATTTCATTCATATGTGTACAAAGTTCTACGAGAATTATATGACTAATCTAACCATAAGTAGGATCATGACCTCATCTTAAACTACGTTTCATTTGGTCACTAAAATTAATTCCAAAAAAAAAAAAAAAAAATATTTGAATTTCGACACCTTAAATTCAAATTATGTTTTTCGCAATAACGAGTGTGTGTGTGTCTGTATGTAGGCGTGTGTGTTTGTGTCCAGGCATGAGTGTGTGAGTATGAGTGTATGTGTGTGTATGTACAGACAGTGATGCTAGAAAGATTAAAATGCATTTACAAAACCAGTATTTAGCAGTCAATAACTAAGCCGACTCTTCGCACCACGATTCTTTTCCAAATATTTTCAAGTTGCGAGTGAATAATTCACGCTGGCTCTAAAATTCGATACTCGTGAAAAACTTGCGTTGTAGCCCTTTCGCGTAAGTCGAGTCGCGTTGTAGCGGGAGTCGACTGTACTTTAAATTGTTTTGCCGTTTTTTTGAAAATAGTTATATTTTGTGATACAATGTTTCACTTGGTCCGAAATTATTTCACCCAGAAGAACAGTGGACGATAAGATATAACCAGTACCTAAAATTAAAAAAAGTTCTTTAACGTCAGTAACAGATAAAGATAGTTTCGTTTCGTCTGTAGAATCGGTATAAGAAATCGTTTTTCGAAAATAATAATCTTCTATAGATTTTCCGTAAATGCCACTGGCTGTGATCTTTGAAATTATTTCATTTAGCTCATTTTTGCATGGAAACTCTTTTACTACCGCAACACTAACAGGGGTTAGAAGGAACATATCGTCTGATATCAATATGCTATCGGGATGGAAAGTCCTAAATGTTGATAATGTCGATATGATGGCAGTCTTTTCACTAAAAATCTTGCTCTGGAAATTATTTATTGTTTGTGGCCTGATAAACCAATCATTTCTTCGAATTGCTTGACCAATGGTTTTCACAGAAACATCGCTGCTTTTCTCTAAAGATTCCAGAAGGATTCCTGGTGCAATAAAACACTTATAAGACCCTTTCTGAACAGCAACACTCAGTTCCGAAATGCTACGAAGTCCACTTTCACGAAAAAGTACAGTAAGATTTGTCAGCAAAACCGCTGTGTAGCTGAAAGCAAGGATCATCAGACTAGACACTGAAGACGCATATAAAATCCTGCCACTTGTGTGCCGGATTTCGGAGGGAGAACAACCAAATGGCTTCCTTCGGCAAACATTCAGCAAAATTCTTATGAAGGGAGACTTAACACCGAAAAATGTTAGCAGTATTATACTGACGAACACAACAGCTGCAATGGTGCATAACCATGCCTCTGTTGGAAATGGTTGTAGAACAGAAACAGTTCTTGGAAGTACTCTCGGTGCTCTGGTGCCAAAGAATTGCCCCGTCACTGTATACGGAGTACTGAAATCCACAACAGTTGCTCTCATTTCTGTTATTCCAACATAAGAAACAGCAATGTCTGCTTCTTTTCTTTGCAGAAGCCCAATGAGCCCTGTCCAACTTCCGTTCTCGAGTCTTCTTCCCCATTCGCCATCCAGAGGATAAACAAAAACATGCATCGGTGCAAAATACTGGAGTAAAAGGCGGAGCAGAGTGCTTTCGTAACCTCCCACCACTTCTACTTCCGAATTTCTTTCGTTAATTTCGATTACATTTCTATATGGAGAAATAGCAATCTTCAGATTTTTATTGCACTTCATTCCTGCCATTTTTCGAACAATGCAAGACGCCTTTTTTTTTTTTTACGGAAGTATCGCTTGAGTGCTTTGACTGTGATTAACCAAGAAATTCTATGGAGGAACACGAAAAATGTCAAAGTAAAACTATTTGGGGTGAATGATAGAGCCTGATATTTTGGTTGTAGTGAAAAAGATTTACAAAACCAAAATCATGAAGCACCTTTCCTTAGAGTATTGTTAGATTCCGTTTGTCCTTTGCCGTATCCGAGCTCTTTAAACTGTTTTTAGTTTAAAACATTGTAAAGAGACAAAACATATTGCTCAAAAATAGAATTTAAAGCATTGCGTAGTTTTTTTCTAACGTCTGAAAAAGGGTTGTAGAATGCCGAACGACGCTCATTCTTACAATTTTTAATGGTGGTGAACTTGCATTAAACATAAAACTCCGTGATGCGTCGATCAATTTTTTTTCGATTAGAAACTTAAGTCAAAAAATGCTGAGCAATAAACGCACTTTTTTATTTTGTTATAAAACGTCAATCACCAATTTTAGCTGCACAAATCCAGACAACATTCATTCTCATTCTTGCAATATCCAATGATGGTGAACTTTTATTAAACATAAACCTCGTGTTAGTTTATTCAGTTTTTTCGAATAGAAGCTAGGGAGCATGCTGTGCAAAAAGCGCACTTCATTACTTCGTTATTCAAAGCCAATCATTAACTTTAAAATTTTATTCGAAACTTCATTAAAACAAAATTAGTAATCAAAAGTAACATTTTCTCTTTTCCTATATATTGATCCACTTTCCAACTAGCAATTCGTTGAAAATACATAAATAAAATAAAATAAAAGCTTTAGGAAACACCGCATTAACAGCATAGTCTCTTTTATACTTTGACAACAGACTACGTTTCGTGTTTTAGCAATTATTGGTCAAATGCCTTGAGAAGATAATGAAAGCGTCATTATTACTTCTTAAAATTAGAATAATTTTTTGGGGGAAAAATACCCAAATGACACGAGATTTCAACGATAAAGTCAATAAGGTTACACTAAAGTCAAAATTAAGTTGAAAAATCGTGACAATCTGAATTTGGGAACAATAATTTAATGATATGGATTTTATATCAAGTTAGGTTTATTTCCCCTAATTTTTCCAGACTTTAACTGTATTGAGTGCTAGTTTTATGTATTAAAAATGTACACACATATCTGAAAGTAGTAGAACTACTCTTTTATATCGAGACGCAAGACTTAGTTAGAAGTATCACGAAAACTGCTATAAAAGAATTTTTGTTGTTATTCAAAAATTTACTTTAAAAAATGGGTTTTTAAATTGAACTCTCCACTGTCGAACGCCAATGCTTTGCACGAGTCAGCAAGTCTCTATTTATCAAGACTTATATGCGTGGCGAGCAAGCAACACAGTTTGTAGGCCATATTACGCATCAATCTTCAAATTTTTTGAACGAGAATCGACTCATAGCTTTAGTCGATTATAAAATGTTAAATGAAAACGATGCTTATGCACACTGCATTTATTTAAAAAATTTACTCTTTTTCTCAATTCAATTCAAAATTATCTCTCACCTTTTCTTTTCTTTATTGCAGAACAACTTACAAAATTTCCTTCAATACCTTTTGTTTGATGTCTTGAAAAAGATGGCAGATGGAACACATTTCCTTTGTATCAAAAGATGAGAAAATCAAAATTTCTATCAATAAGTTTCAGAGAGATTTTAAAATATATACTTCAATCAGCAAAATTAATCTTCTTCAGAGAAGTCTATATTTGCGCTGCACGTGTATTGTAAGAGTGGAGGATCACTGTCAGGTGTTACGTAATCCAAACAGGTTTGTGCTATAAAAACTTTTCAATCGGAATTTTTTAAAAAATCTTTTAATGGCAGGAAACATGCAAAATAATGCCATTCAAAATATTTTTTAAACTATTCTTCAAATTACTACTCTTAATATTTAGTACACTTTCAATTAAAAGTGTTTTTTTTTTGAAGTCAGAAGCGGAGATTTTTGCACAATTTTTAACTAAAGTCAACAACTTTTTAACGCTTAACTATTGATACAAATAAATTTTTATCTTTTGACAGTCTAGTATTTATTATTCTGAAGAGTTTTTGAGCTTTTTTAAGCATAAAAGGGCTTTAAAGTAATAGAAAACTTATATTTTCTGCAAAACATTTAATTTTTTTAAATTTCAAAAAAAAAAAAAAAAAAAAAAAAAAAAACACCCTTCTACTTTTTTTTCACTTAGCAAGAGAATGGTTTAAATATGCTTAGTTTAGGAGTGGTAACACCCAATTATTCACAGAATACTTTCTGTTATTTATACTGAAAGAGAAAAGTATTAAATTATGCCAATACGGTGTCTCCAAAAAACGATCAAAAATCGAATTTTTGAAAAAATTCTCCAAAGCGTAATTTTCATTCAATTATTCAGACTTGCCAATTTACTTCAGAGTTTTAATTATTCTGCCAGCTCTTTTAATGGAAAAACTGCAGAAAAATGATACACAGTGAAAAACTGCTGATAACTAACTACCTGGTTCGACCAACGCCTCCTTAATACTAAACGCCTATCGCTTTCTCGTTTTTAACATAGAGCAAAAGTGAACCCATTAAGTTAATTTTGGTACTCTTGCTGCTGCCATCTATCGAAGGCCGAAAGAATTAGAAATTAATAGCGGAGAATACCTTCCAAATTTAAATTTTGAAATTAACCAGTTAACAATTTGATTTCAATTGTTTGGATCCATCGGCATAGTAACGTCATCTCTATATTGCCACTAGGTAGCGTTGAAAGTGTACCGGCGGAGGATCACTTTTTGAGACCAATGTGGCAGGCATTTAGTATTAAGGAGGCGTTGGTTTGACTCGGTAATTGTTTTCTAGGCTCCTTGATAAACAAATCGTACTTGTTAGAAAAAAAAAAGGGAAATCCTTTTTTTTCTCACTTTTTCAGATGTTTGTTTCAACATGACGTATTTCCTCTAATTTGAAATTTTTTTTTTCACCAAATATATTGTAGTGACTTTTAGATGGACCAAATTTTTATTATTCCCTTAAGCGTATTTTCGTCACTAGAGTAACTTTAATTGAGGCAAAATTTCATCAATTATGGTCATATATTGTGAGTTCAGTACGAGTGAACCAGTTCTTTCGTATTTTATTTTCTGAAAAGTCTTTTAAGAAGTACTGGCTGGAATGATTTATATTGTATTCCAGTATTCATACTCTTAAAAATAACAACATGTTACTGTACAAAACTTTGCCTTTTGTTGAATGTCTTTTCCACCGTAAGCTTACTTCTTTCGCATTGAAAAAGGCGTTCCTTATATCGCCAAAACACTATAATTTGCAAGTTTTGTGCAATAAGACGTTGTTATTTTCAATTTTACATTTCTGCACTGAGGTACTTATTTATTGGACACATATATCTAATTGCACTAGTGAAAATTGAATTTTTCTCTCCACCCGTGATGTAGGAAAATACCACAGGAAAGTTACCATACAAGATGATACTGAATTTAAAGATGAAGACAGAGGAACATCTCGTCTAATTCTCAATTGCATTTGAGATTGCTCAATAAGTTTGAGGTAATTTGTTTTTACCCTGAATAAGTACATTTCATAAAATATACAGGGCGTTCCGTTTTAACCCGCAAAAACCTTTATATTCGCAACCGTTAGTCCTAGATGTATACTTCCAATTGCAAAAATGTTCAAAATCAGATGCAGAGTTAAGGTTTGACAGTTTGAAGTGAAAATAATTATGACTCAAAAAGTACAAAATTTAGCTTTTTATACGGGCCCCAGGTCCCTTAACTTTTACACAGGGAAATTATCTCCATTGAAAAATAATTCCAACACAAAAAAGTTGAAATTAGTCCGACCAATATTCACCGAGCTATGAAACGCAGCGTTTTGTGACCTTCACTACTTTTCACTCGCCGTCAATAACACCTTTTGGGGGAAAATATAATAGTTATTAAGTGTTTAAAATTACATTTGTGCATATAGTGATTTTTCAAATTATTCGAGGTTTTGTAGTGTGTTTTTGCGTATCACGGCACAACATTTGCATTTATTTTTGAATAACAATGAAAAATATAAATACCTTTTTTTTTTAACTTCGACAACCTGTCATTCTTTCAAAAAGGCGATAAGTTTCAATTTCATCTTCTATATGCTCCCTTAAGACTTTGAACTCGAATATCTCCTTGAATTTTGGTTGCATAAATGTCAAGTTTTTTTGTGTAAGCAATAGTTTTCAATGGAGATTATTTCTCTAGATATTAGTTAGGGGACCTAAGGCCCGTATAAAAAGTTAAATTTCGTATTTTTTATTTTTGCTTCAAACTTTCAATATCTTAACTCTGCATCTGATTTTGAACATTTTTGCAACTGGAAGTATACATCTGGGACCAACGGTTGCAAAAATCTTGCACGTTAAAACGGAACACCCTGTATACATCCAATTATTTCAAATATCTTGCTACGATATTCTTTAAAAGACGCAAAAGATTCCTTCGGTAAAGAAACTTATGTATTTTAGAAATAGCTCTTCTCTCCAGGACAAAATCTGCAACTAAGTTTAAATTTGTCACAATGAGTATAATTTTTTGATGGAAGGGAGATGGCATTTTTTCTACTTTTCATGGCAAGAGTTCATATTATGTCATTACCAAGACTATTAATAGAAATTGAAATGAAACAGTGATAGTTTTGCGGTTCAAAAAAAGCTGTTGGTAATTTCAAGATCGACAGCATTTGCTGATGGGGCGAAAAAATAACCTAATATTAGTGACTGAAGTAGGTAGAAGGAAAAAGTACCTTCCAGTCGTAAGTGGATTATTGTATGGCTTTTGAAAAAATTTCCTTACTGCTGGTACAGTAGGCGCCGCTTAATGTGATCACTTTGGGACAAATATAATTTGATAACAATAACCGACTGATAACAATAACCGAAAAGAATCCAGGAGACAAAATAATGAATTTTTTCCAATTAAGGTGCATTTATTTTGGCAACCTCAAATTAAATTCACAATGACTCAACTGAACGCAGTTTTAAATTATAAATTAACAGAAAGGAAATTTCTGAATTATAAAAAGTTAAAGCTATATTATGCAATTTTTTATCTCATAGTAATAGGTGAAGTAAAATATGACCGTTTTCCCTGACATTCGTAAACCGGTTTCAAATCACATTCAGCTTTTCTATCTTTTCCAGCATGGTTTTGCTTGTTGTTTAAATTTTAATTTAACTTCGCTTTGTTTTCAATCTCGACACAATTCTTTAATAGTTTACAAAGTAATGGCAACAATGGAGGTCCTACATCAATGCCATGTCCAGCGACTGAATTTTTTTAGGTGCAAAATAAAGTTTTCTTAGGGGGAGTCTGTGGTCACTGTGGGCGAACTTTTTGTATCTTCATTCCTAGAAAAATTTTGAACTGCTATTGAAAACCCACAAAATGCTACACAGAAAGTTAGTCTCGTCGTGTTTGCCTATGTATTTCTGTTAATTGAGGAACAAAAACGGGGGAAAATTGAAAGTTTATGAAAAAGTGATAACAATAAACGAAGACGCTGATTACAATATCCGACTTTTTTAACGTGTGTTAACATACAAGTGTTCCGGGACTTTGTGATTCTGATAACATTAAGCGAATGATAACATTAACCGTGATCACATTAAGCGGCGCTTACTGTATTTTAAACAACTGAGCACTTAAAACCCTTGTTTCATATTTATAACAGTCATCACTGAAAGGAGAAAAATTAAAGAAAAATATACAGGTGTCCCTCGTATAACACGGTACTTGTACAACACGGTTTCGATATTACACGGTACCAAATTTGCGATTATTATAACACGGTTTCGATATCACACGGTGCGAAGCTTACTTCATGGTAGTATTTATACTTCATTTTAATACTTCATGATTTAGATATAACACGAATGTTATCTTTAAAAAAGATGGAATTTCATTTTTGCTTAATACATTCTATTAATGTTTGATAACTCTAATAAGTTCTTACTTTGTTTTTATGAAACTTGGTTTCGATAGAACACGGTACACATCCCTTGATTTACATTATTTCTAAGTCTCGTAAAACACGGTTTCGATATAACGCGGTACATATTGACATGATATTTACTATGCACATGATTAATTAGTGTAAAAAAAGTTAAAAAGTTATCTTTAAAAAAGTTTCGTATAACGCGGTTTAGATACTACACGGAACGAATTAACCGTGTTATACGAGGGACGCCTGCAGTTTGAAAATAAAGTCCAAATCCAATACCTTCAGTTGTTTGTTGAACATGTGACAACTATTTAGGCTACTAGGTAATGATTTTCTGAACTTATTTTATACCTACATATACGTTTTTCAGACAAAACTGATTTTCTTATAAAGTTCTTGAATCCACATTGACCGTCACTGTAGTGTACAATCTGCCCACGGATGATATAGAATCGGCAAACGTCCAGTTAAGACGAGTCTATCCGAAAGAGGGGGAAAAGTGAAGATTTGATGCTTGTGCTCCCTCAATTTCATTGCGACTGAGGCCAACATACATCCGCAAAAGCTGGCATCCCTGAAAACTAATAAATGCGTCCATTTCCGTCTGCAAATCGGATGTTTGGCTTTTCATCTCATCGGTGGTCAGACTGTACGTAGGGTGCTTCAAAAATACATGTAAAAAAAAAAGTTTCTCCTAGATACCGGGACACCCCTCAATATTTTTAGACTTGTGGATAGCAATATACTGGAAGAATTTTAGCTTCCTGTTTCAATTGAAAGAGGGTGCTCAACCCCCTCCCCCAAACTTCAATAGTAAACTTCAAAAATAGTTCGAACTGAACAAACATTTGCTACATATTTTAATATACACTAGAAACATGCATATACATTGCAATAAAACAATTATTAAAAAAAAAAAAACACCTGGGGAAATTAAATATTTCTCAATTTGTGGCATTTTCTAATATACGGCTAATGTTAAATTAAGGGGTCATTGAACACCGTCTTGAAATTTGAGTAAGGAGCTAAAACTTTTACAGCATAATACTATTAATAAGTGTAAAAAAAAAATGCCGGAAATATGTAATTGAAAATTGTACGAAATACAACTGGAACGGCTTTCAGGAATTGAGCAACAAATATTTTTCCAGACTGAAAACAATTTTGTGGAGAGAAGAGGAAAAAAAAGATGTTTTTCTTATATTTCTCAAAGTTATTCTTACTATTATTGCTTGAAATACAAACTTTATCCGTTATTTTTTTTTTCGAAATTTTACATTTCGCTTGTTCATTAAAAGGAAAAAGAATAAAATAAATGTTGAATATACTTTCTTGCTCCATCTGTCGTTTGTTTAGTCCTTTGAATTTCTGAAAATTTACATAAAATACAAAAAATATACTGTCACTGTGAATTCAATTTAAAACTTAGAAATGATGCTGCCAAGTTAGATTTGCCCTAACTATTGTTAATAATATGCAAGGTTTCAAAAATGCAACATTTAACATTTGTGTAGATAGGGCGATAGCATCGATAAAGAGCTGCAAATCGCAGGAAATTTCTGAATGTCGCAGTTTCATTAGCGATCTGGTGAAGCAGAAAATAAAAGTGGTGTTGCAGTGGATCCCTGCACACTGTGGGATTAGAGGAAACGAGCTAGCTGATGCTCTGGCCAAGAGGGGGTCTTCTATTGTTCAACTACCAAATGAGCCAGTCCCATACAATGCAATAAAGTTATATATGAGAAAAAAAAATCAAGAGTTTTTTTTGGCAAGACCTAAAAGCTAGAAGCAACCACAAAGTTTGGTTTATAAACCGTGATTTTGTCCCTTCAGCACCAAGAGCAGAGTCAGTAGCTTTGTTTCGACTTTTAACTGGCCATGACTGTTTACCAAAACACCTTCACCGATTGGGGATTGTCAAGAGTCCCAATTGTCCCCTTTGCAATTCAAACGAAGAAATGGACATTCGTCACCTGCACACTTGCACCCAGCTTTCCAGACGTAGCCTGTGTGACCGTTATTGGGAAGCAAGAGAGCGTATCGGCAGCTAAATATTTCACTCTATTGTTCCTGTATTGTCCTTGTTCTGTGTATTGTGTTTGTTTTTGCTATTTTGTTCTTTGTAACCTTTTCTTGCTGCCAGCCATTGGAAAAAAAAAAAACATTTGTGTAGATGTTGTTCAATTGGACCAATTTTCAATTTCATGTAACTACTAACATAAAAAGTATTAAGCCAAAACATTTTAGATATTTTTATGCATGCATAAAATGTACCCCTATACCAAATTTCATTAAAATCTACGAGGGAAAATAATTAATTAAGGGCATGCTTATGGATTTTTGCTTTTAAATTTAAAGATGAATTTTGCAATTATAATTCATGGAAAAAACTAATTCTAACGGAGTTGCAACTTAGAAGTAGTACTTTTATAGCTGTGATAGTTTCATTAATTTTCAACTATGATTTATAAACATATATTGAAATAAATTGAAGACTGGTTTGACCAATTATGGTCCTATTCGCTTAAGTCATATTAAGATTAGTAATGGCAGGGATGCCACTGAGCTCTACTACGTACTACTAAAAAAAGTTGCTTTAGTAGTCCTGTAAAATGAAAAAAAAAAATCTTCAAAATAGTCGCCATATGCAGAAAAGTTTTTAAAGTATTCTCTCAACTTACTCAACATCAGCATTTATGTCATAATAATAAAATGATGCTTTGATAGATAGGGGAGAGTGTAGTACCTTGGGACACATTTTAATATTTTGATTTTTAACGTCAATTATTTAAATCAAATTTAAAATTTAAAAGTCACATTAAAATACCCCAACATATTTCTCTGCAATAATTTTTTAAAAATTCAGACAGTTTGAAAGTAAAATACTGCCAGCCATTTAAATTAAAAGTTCTATCCTATCCCAAGGTACAACATCCTATTTTAACTTGGGACACATCCTGTTGTACCATGAAGCACTTTTCATGATTCAGGAAACAGCCATATACTTGAACCAATTTTGCACTAGTGAACTCAAAAAAAAAAAAAAAAAAAAAAAAAAAAAAATTTTTTCATGGTAATGAATTAAACTATGAATAATGAGTCATAAATAACGAATTAATGAATTATTATCTAAGATTATATGTATTTAAAAGACTACATCAGATTAGAACATTTTTCCATGTTCCTAAACACATCTTAATTATTAAGAACCATGCATATGTTGCACCTTAGGATGTGTCCTAAGGTACAATACGTTTGGCTGCCCCGAGGTGCAATCACCACGTAGTTTAAGAAAAACCAAAACGGTGGTCAATCTAGATGCACTATCATTATTTTCTCATAACCAAAAAATTTAAAGTACCTTTCTTTTGTAACTACATAAAACTCAGTTGATTAGTTTTACAAATAAAAAGACAGAAAATAAAATAAAAATGAGGAAAATATTTACTTTAGAATCATGAAATTTTCTTTCTCTCACAAAAACATTAATTTAACTCTTTTGATGCTGATTGTAACTATGACATCATTTAGATGTGAAGGTTAGTATTAAAAATTACAAAAAACATCATCATCATCTTCATGGATTAGGCTTTCAGCCTGTTCCGGCTTCCTGGTCTGTCCACCGCTTCATAGGTCGACCGCGCACCGCGATCTTGTTTGCCTTTGGGTTGATAATAGTAGACGGCCCTTGGTAGTCTTCCACGCGGCATTCTTCGTACGTGGTCTCTCCATTTGATACGATAATCAGTGATTTTTCGGTTAAGGCTGTAGATCTGTAATTCTTTTCGTATATCTTCGCTTCTTATTTTGTCTAGGATTGTGAAAAGGTTTGACCATTCGGCGAAATCGCATCTCCGCCGTCTGAATTCTGTTTGTTGCCTTGCAGTTCATGGTCCATGTTTCCGAGCCATAGAGCAGTGTTGACACTGCCATAACCCTATAGAACTTCATCTGAGTTTCTCTTCTTGTCTTTCCTTTTTAGGTTCTCATCAGCGTACCACAAATATGTTGGAACTTATACCTTTTGTTCTGGATATCAGAATCGTGTTGGTATGAAATGTTGCAGCCAAGGTAATTGAAATTATTGACCTGTTCAATAATTTGGTTGTTGAGGACGATTTTAGTTCTTACCGGCTCCTTTCCCCGGAATGCCATCGACTTAGTTTTCTGTATCGAGATTTTCAAACATAGCTGCTAAAAATAGATTCTTAGAAATTAGCAGTGTCCCAAGATGCAACACTCTCCCCTACATATCTTGTCTGCATGATATGTAAGCGGGAGCACTTAACGCTATATTACACGAGGGGAAAATTTTCCGATAAACAACTCTTGGAAGGGGGGGGGGACAAACAAACAGACTTAAAAAATATTTTTAACACTTTAGTTCAATCCTTTTAAATAAACACTAGAGAAACAAGTAATGACACATTCAGGTATAATTTCACAGTATTGACAGTTAATTAAAAACATAAGACTGATTGCATAAGAAGCGTTAATATATTGGCGATACTTTCAATCTCGTGAAAATTAGGTCCTGCTTAAAAAAATAAAGAAAGAAAAGAAAAATAACTAAATAAAAAGGAAAATTTTGTTGGCACTCATTCAGAGTAAAATAGTAATAAAAATCGTAGTAGTGGCAAAAATCGCCATTGCGAAAGCTAACCCTTTTCAAAAGTCGCTGCTTCACTTCAACAGCAGCCATTTTTTTTTACAATTGAATGAAAATAATAGCTTTTGCCTATATTTTAGTTAAAATAGTCATCATAGTTTCCTTTGCTTCGAAATAGTGGCTTTAGTCTCCTGTGGCAGCCATGTAATGGTCATGCTAGTTGAGTTCAATTATTTTCAGGAAATGCACAAAAAAAAAGCCATCATCATTATTAAAACTTATTTTTTCTTTTTAAATACATTCAAATTTAAATTATTTTGACTTACCAGTTAGAGCAACATTGAAACCAAACAAGAAGTACCGTCCAGAACTAAACGAGCGTACTTTCCTGTACACAACATCGACTTTTTAGCATCTGCTCAATATTCTCTTAATTAGCTAAAACATATCTAACACTTAAAGCCGATTTTCCAAAGCAAAATATGCTCCTCTCATCTACAAAATGGATATGTAAGAAATGAGTAAACGAACAAATAAAGTAGTAGCACATTTAAACAATGTTAATAATATATTTTTCTCCATAAAAAATTGTTTAACTGTTTTCAAAAAAAACAAAAAACAAATAAACTGAAATAAAAAAAAAGTAATAAAAAAGTAAAATGAAAAAATAAATAAATTAAGAAATGAAGAAAAGTAAATAAATAATAAACAAAAAGCACATTAAAATAAGTACACTTTATGAAAAAGAAAAGGAAAAAAAACATTTGTAGCTATTTCTTTTATTTATAAATAAAGAGCCACGGACTTCATTTCTCTCCTGTTGCCAAAAACGGAAATGTTAAATATATAAATATACTTTAGAAGATAAATAAACAAATAATAAAAAAAACCCTGAGTAAAAAAGTTTCATCAATAGTAAAATCGTCAATACAGTTTCTTTCTGTTAAAAAAATAAAGCACTCCAAATTTCCTTTTATTTTCCGTTGCCAAAAATAAAATTAAGAAATTAAAACTTTAAAATGAAAATGAAAACAAATCATCCCAACAATCATCATTTTCAATCACCTTTTGCAGATTCGGAGAAAGTCAGATTTAGGGGTAAAGTGGTTGGAGTCGGGAGTCCGAAGACTAAGAGTTGTCGTCGGTTATTTTTTTTCTCTGAGTTAATTGATCCTCTGAGTAATTTTAATGATAATTTGTGATGCAAATCGTTAAAAAAGCAGTCGAAATAAATAAGTTATCTAACCCTCCCAATATTGTCTTACGGCAAATTCATGCAAACATAATTGTAATGATGTTTTGTGATGCAAATCGCTAAAAAAACAGTCGAATTAAATAAGTTATCAAATTCTCCCACTATTGGTTATGGGCTAAAAGTAGGCTTGCCAGACGTCTCGGTTTAAGCGGGACAGTCCCGGTTTTTATACAAAATCCAGGGGTCCCGGTCGGCTTACTTCACATCCCGGAAAAAGATAAATTTGATTACAAATGACCAAAAAGGTCTAAAGATAGTTAACTATGAATGATTATATACATGATAATTACTTTATCATTTGTATCATTGACTTGTAAAATTGATACCGGATTAGCTTGTGAGGATTTTACAACAAGATTAAAACCGAAAAAGACTGAAAAAGTAATATAAAATGAAAAGTATAACTAAATATTGTTTTTTTATTCTTCATTCAAAGTGCTTTTTCTAACTAAAATAAATCGTAAATATCTACATCTAAGAATAACAAAAGGTTCAAATTTTATCTGCATATGTCTTTTTTTATTACCCCAGTTTTAGGTTCATAATTAGTAACCATTTATTCATAGCATTGAGAATAAACTGGCCCATAAAACTCTCCAAAAACCAGCCAGTGAGTGTATCCCTTTGAATACTAGCGGCCGGGGGGAGAGGGGGGGGGGGGCATTCCGGTGTCCCGGTTGAACATTTCAGAAATCTGACAAGCCTAGCTAAAAGGGACTGTGCAAGACATTTTTAGTTTTCAGAGATCACTGGAAAAAAAAGTATTTTAGTTTTTACTGTATAACTGGAATCGAAAGTAAATGAAAATGTTAGAAGGGTCTGTGTAAGCATATAATTGATTTATTACACAAGGCAGAGACTTCACACTACAACATGTCCTTGCTTGAGCATTGGTTCGTTGTGATAAATTATCAAAAATTTATTCAATGATGTATTTACAGGCAGTATGGTACAAACTGTGAAATTCAAAACGTCTTACAAAGTAAGTACAAGCTGAAAAGGCAGAATTGAGAAAATGATTGAAACTTGGTGTTTAAAATGGAAATGGCGAGTCAACATCTTGAAGCATCTGTTTAGTAGTAGTAATAGCTTTGCGATGGAACTGTATCCAATAACGCATCTTCAGAATATACATTGGAGTAGAATCTTGAATAGTTCAGGCTGTTTGAAACGTAAGATTTCACTAAGATTAGGATGGAGGAATTATACAATCAGTTTCTGCTGTTTCAGTGTTGCATTTTTAAGAAAGCTAATAAACTTTTAGTAATGCTAGAGGGCCTAGTTTGAAGGCAACTACCGTCCTATATTGGATTTAGGTATTAATTTCTAATGCTAAAGCTCCTGCTAAATTTAACAGGCGATCAATTTATGCTAGAATTTTTCCGTGATTTTAGATGAGATGATGATTTGTCGAGTTGTATTCTTTTTTTTTTTTCTTCTCAGAAGAGGAAAATCGAAATGCAACGAAACTTTGAAGTACCCTCGAAGGTACTGAGAAAATAAAAAAAAGATCGTATTCGAACGTGAAGTCGCTTCAAAAGGTTTTGCATACAAAAAACATACTTGGGAGCGCCGAGAACGGCGTTTTAGAGTTGTTTTAGTGTTTAATCGTAATGTGAAACAAATTAATTTTGAACTTTGAGCTTTCGTACTAAAAGCGATGTGCTTCGTAATTCAAGAAAATTTTGTTTTTAACATGAGCTTCGAGTCAGGACGCGGGACTGCTAAGCTCGTGAACGAATGCTTCGTGTACAGGTATATATATATTACAACATATATATTTTTTATATATACGTGTACACGCCTTTTTTGCTTTGTATGTATATATCTGTATATATATATATAGTATATTTGGACTTTCTATAGAAATGAGTACATTATATCTGGATGTGCTGGAATAAGGATTGGAAAGAAGCTAAATTTAAGCAAGTCCGAACCGTTTGCTGAGTTAATGACGCAAGATCTTGCTGTATTTTTTCTTTTTTTTTTGAGACAGCAATAACAACGCAGAAAGGCACATGATAAAATGAAATCTCAAGTAGAGCGGGATTGCTCTTGAGTGGCTGACGGAAAAGGCATGTGACATGTGAGTCACACGTGAACCACACTCTTCTTCTTTCGCGTCTTCTTTCCGTTTCTCTCCGGATTCTAAAGGGGAAGGGGGCGAGAAACTGAGCTTGGAGTGTTAGACACCTAAAGTTACTGTGTGCAAAGAGAGATAGGTCGATTTTTTTTTTAAAAAAAGATTGGCATTTATTCCCCTGTCCAGTTTCAGAACCCTGAATATAGAAATTTGTTTTATTATTATTTTTTTTCTCTTTGCTCGAAGCACTTGTCAGCCTTGACTTGCTGTCCAGGTATTCCTCTACGGGCTAAAAGGCTACTGCTTCACTTTCCACAGAGAAGCATTGAAGAGAATGAATGGAGGAACCCTATGACGACGGCTCATATATCACTAGGAGGATTTCGTCTCATTTCAACATTGCATATCAATATATGCATATATATATTTACCATATATATGTATGCACATATGTATGTATATATTCCTACTTCAGTCCTTACCTGGACACTATTAGAACTCTCTTACGCTGTACATTCGCCATCATACAACAATGTATATATATATGTATATATAATTCTTTTATATATATTACTCTTTTAAAAACTTCATTATTTGCTTGCTTCATATACATAAGTATATATCATCCCCCTGATGTGCAAGGGCTGTTGTTTTCACCAACATGAGTGCTGTTGATAAAAAATAAAAAAATAGCCTACGTTTTCACGCTAACTAGCGGTAAGCTATACAACCCAATTCGTAACTAGAATTAACTACCTACGTAACAAGCTAGATAACTCAACAATTAACAAATCAGTCAACAAGCAATAGATTATTTAACTAGACGCGCTCTTGTGCGTCCCACAAAATCTTCCCAGGTTTGTTCTGACGCCTGACAACGCATCTCTCCGATAAAACAGGAGAAACTTAACGACTCAATATATTTAGAAGCTTTAAAATATACTCTCACCGAAAGCAGGATTCAACAAATCGTTGTCTCAATAAGCAGCATTGGAATCGCTACAGCTTCAGACAAATCGAATCAGTCTGCAGTCATTCCTCATCGATCCTCATTCAGAAATCCAAGTAATCAATTATATATATGCTAATTTTTTTTTTAAAGATAAAAGCTTTCTTGCATCAAATATTCTCAGAAAAAGAAAGGAACAAACTACTTCCTTCTAACGAGTGTACCACTTAAAATGTAACGCAATAATAAAATTATATACTCTCTGGCAACAAATGCTATGGCCTTACCGCAGGTATTTTGCGTATTTACATTTAGTGTAAATAGATAATTATAGTGTAAACTAATTGTTAGAAAAATAACGATGGAAAACATTGGTTTAGTCAACCAAGTACACGTGTTGCAAGCGGACAGGTAATGAACCCCTGCATACATAATATAAAAATATACGCTTCATGCAGCCCTTTTGGTTCGTCGCATCGAGCTCAATAGATTCAAAGAGCAAGCCGTTTTTCTTGGTAGCTGTACAAAGCCTTAAAGTGGTTTTCCCCTCCCTGTTGCCCGTGTTCAGTAATTATCACACATCAGTCGAGCGACTCGTGACACTAGGCGACCTAGAGTGAATGACGACCTTGTGTCCATTCTTGGTCACGTGTCCGTCGCTCTCGATCACGATGGCGGTCTGCTGCGGCCTCGGCTCCGAGCCGATCTGGCCCTTGTAGCGCCTCCAGGTGTGTTGGATGACGCGTGCGCAGTACTCTTCCCTCTGTCGCCAGAGCGTGCTGCTGATCGCTTCCAGTCCTCCGCGGTCCTTGTTGGGCACCACGTCGGCGATCTCCGCAGTCTCCTCGATCACGTGACCCTTGCGGGCGAAGAAGTCCTTGGTGAGGGCGTCCAGGATGTCAACGCAGTAGATGAGATCGCCCATGCAGATGGCAATATCCATCGAGATGATTTTGTACTTGTTGGGTTTCGGGATCTGCAGTGGTTCCTCCAGCGCGTCCAAGAAGTCGGTGAGGTTCTCGTACTTGATGAACTGGGTCCCGTCGGGATCGAACCGTTGCCATATCTCGTAGTACATGTCGTAGTCGTCTGCCGTTAGCCCCTCTTGTACGTCCTCCGTCGCCTGGCTGTAGTTCTCTAGAATCACGGCAATGTACATGTTTATTATGATCAGGAAGCTGACTATCAGGTAGGTGACGAGGTATGCGACAGCGATTCCCTTGCTACCGCAATTGCCGGGCTCGTCGGTTTCCGGGTCAGGGGGATCGCAATCGGTGTCGTCCATGATTCCGGCCAGCACCGAGTCCCACCCCGCTGAGGTGGACATCTGGAACAGCAGGATCATGGACTGGCCGAACGTCTCGAAGTTGAAATTCTCGTCGATTCCGTAGCGGCGCTTGACGGTCATAAAAAAGGACATGCCGAAAATTGCGTAGATGAACATCACCAGGAACAGGAGGAGGCAGATGTTGAAGAGGGCGGGCAGAGACATGGCTAGTGCAAACAGGAGGGTCCGGATGCCCCTGGCACCTTTGACGAGCCGGAGCACCCGACCCACTTTCACGACACGCACCACACGAAGCAGTGTCGGGGACACGAAGTACTTTTCGATCAAATCTTTCAGAACCACACCTAGGAAGAAAGAGAACTTTTGATTAGTATCAACGTTGAGTTAGAACAAGCGAGATAAAGAATTTCAATGAAAGTGGAGTCGAAAAGTACATTATAACATCAGTGAAGGTCATCATGGAAATAGTAAATATGATCAAAAGAGTTTGAACAGAATCTTTTTCTTTTTTAAATTTTAGATCTGATGGCTTTGCTTTTTTCGTCCATTGTATAACACTTCCGTATAATGCCGTGGGCAGGTATCTGCAGAAATGAGTTTTCGCGATACAGGTATAGGACAAAATAATAGGAACATCCAGTTAAAATTGAATCTTTCTTCGACCGTCCACTAAACGACCGCCACGTGTTGCAACAGTTTGCCACCAGGTGGCGGTGGTAGGGAAGATATCAATCAAGTTTTTGGCAGTGTGAGGATTGCATGGAAAAATTCTGTATTTAGCAAAGTGTGATTTTGACCGATCTCTCGGACATGAAAGGAGACATGATAATTAGAGATCTTCTAGTTGGAGTGTCCAGAACAGCCAGTCATGTGGGTGTTTCATGGACCACTGTATCAATGGTTATGGCAGCCTATACAAATCTGGGAAAGTTGTCTCCTGCGAAGCACAACGGTGGGCAAGGTCCAAGTTAAAGCATCGTTACAGACCAGTGTTGAAGAAGATTTTCTCTCGAAAAGACAAGACTACACTGCTTTATATGACGTCTGAAATGAGTACCCAACTTCAGAGCCCCGTATCAATGAAAACTACTCAACAGGAGTTGCATGCTGCGCACATTCAAGGCAGAGTGGTTATTGCGAAACCGTCAGTTTCGGCGCAAATGCTATGAAGAGACTACAGTGGTGCAGAGACAATTTAAACTGGACACAACTGAAATGGGAACAAGTCATTTAGTCTAACTAGTGATCATTTACTTGATTCGAGACCATCGGACGTGTGTTCGTCTGGCGAGCACCTTGAAGAATATTATACTGACTGCTTGGCTCCTATCGTAAAGCTTGGAGGGGGTTCTGTGATGGTGTGGGGAGCAATTAATCCCTTAGATTGGAGCCTCTTGTTGTCCTGAGGGGGACAAATGAACATAATCGAAGCTTTCTCGCCGATCATCGTCACTTCAAATTTCAGACTATCTTTCCGGGAGAACGTCCAGTGTTCCAAGATGACAACGCCTCTATTCACGCATACCACTATGTTCAATCATGGTTACATCAGCATGACGATGAAGTGAAACATCTAAAGTGGTGTCCCCAATCCTCTGGTCTGATAATCATTGAGCTTTTGTGGGGTTTTTTAGAGAACAAAGTCGGAGCGCGGTTTCCTCCTCCACGAACTCTATCTGAACTCGAGACTCGATCTCTTGCACGAGGAATGGGTGTGAATTCCAATGAACTATGTTCAAGACCTTCATTTGTCAGTTCCACGTCGAATACAAACTGTCGTTAAGGAAAATAGTGGTACAAACACTTATTAATAAAATATTTTCATTTTTCCACAGGTGTGCTTTTTATTTTGTCCTACACCTACATTTGAAGAAATGTGTGTTGGATTCTTGGATTCAGTACTACCAATAGGGAAATGTTGGAATTACGACTTTTTTCAGCGGAAACCAAATAAGCAAGCTTGTACAATAAAGCTAACGAACAATAGATGACAAGAATGCAAAAAAATTGAAAAATGAAAAATTTGCAGTTGCTGCCCTATACCTGCCCACGGCAGTACTACAGTTAACATTGTCTCCACATTTGCTAAAGAAAGTAAATGTAATATTTTCCTCGAGAACAAACAATAAGAGTGGCCCTTTATTTTTATTTCTTTCACAAAGCCAATGTCGTCTCTCTTTGACAGCCTAGCTAATACAAGACAGCAACAAACAGCACATCCATAACATCTAGTAGTTTTCAAACTGCAGTTATTTGAAATATTGGTTCCATGAAGTCGCTAAATTTTGTGAATTTCACTTTGAAATGTTCATAGCTAAAATAGTAAATGATTTTCCAGTAAATTCAAATTAATCGTTATGCCCATTTTTTGATTCTTGCAATTAAAATAGCTGATTGATTCCATATGCGAATCGTATTTGACTACAATCAGTACCTTTTTTTCCCTCTGTAAAATATTTATACTCTCTTAAACACTGGTGGACAAATGCTAAGGACGGATGGCAATAGCAGCGTTAGAAACCACAAAATGAAAGGCAAGGAAATATGGAAATTAGCATAAGTTTGAGACACAGTAAGACGTGTTGTGAGTATGCAAATTTAAGACTCATGACGTTGCTGGTCACGTGGTAGCACTGATAAGCGATATAAAGGATTGGGCGCGTGACGACTATTGTTTTTCGAAAGCAAAGTTTGACGGGAAAGAATTAATTGACGAACTTGCATTTTTTGGCATGTCTTCCCGACATCCTTTAGATAAATTTATGAATGACCGTGTGGTTGGCAACATCGAAGAAGGGCAGAGAAATTTACATGATGCCAGGGAGTTCGACGTCAGCTACAGGGTAGTTTCTAGAGTTTAGAAATCATTTCAAACAAGTGGAATGTTTAGCAAATGTCACGAGGGAGGTCGTGTACGCATTACGACGTCAGCAGAAGATTGGTACTTGGTGCTAGGAACGAAAAGGAACCAGCGCAATACAGCTACTGAGGTAGCAAAGCAGTTTTCTGCAGTTTCCTACTAGCAAGCAAATATCCAAAAAAAAAAAGAAAAAAAAACTGTAGCGGGACGTTTAAATACAGTAAGACTATACGATCGTCAGCTCTTTTTGTGCATCCCATTGCCTACTTGTCAGTGTTTTGCTCGTTTGTAATGATGTCTTCAGCATCGCATTTGGAGAGAAGTCGACTGGGCTTGTGTACTATTCTCAGATGAAAGCAGGTTCAGTCTGTCGTCTAATTGTGGACGACAACTAACCTGATACGGGAGTGGTATAGCATACAAGCCGGCAAACATAAAAGAAAAGGACTAGTATCCTGCAAGTTGTGTCTGCTATAGGTAGGATTATGATCAATAGCCGTACGTCGCTCGTGTGCTTCCAAACAAGACTATGACGGCTAGTAATGCGTTAATGTTGTTCTTCTGCCTCATGTTCACGTGTTCTGCGGTGCTGTGGGCGATAAATTCGTTTTCATGGATGGCAACGTAACATATCACTAATAATCGCCGTCCAAAAGTGCATAGCTCACTCAAAATATTCAACCCATCGGATGGCCAGCACGTTCTGATCTGAATCAAGATCAAGATCTGAATCATATTGAAAATGTTTGGAATGCTTTGGGGAGCAGTCTTGCTGATCGACAACGCCCTCCAATAAGCAAGGACATCCTTATCCGTGACTGACAGAAGAATGGTATAAACTACCCCAACAGCTGCTGGATAACGTTGTGTAAAGCATCACATGACGTGTGGAAGCTTGCATCGCTCTGCATGGTAACCATATCCCATATTGACATCTTACGCCGGAACGACTGGGGGTCGGTAATTACATTTATTCACTTTTACATATTCAGCACAAAATGACCATTTCGTCCTTTGAACACTTTTCAACGCCTTCTGGATTTCAGAGCACAATAAATTATCGTCATTGCAATGCTCTAGAGTTCTGGAATTAGTTTATTTCACTTGGCATCTAATCACACTTACTTTTTTTACTCGCTACATAGCCCATTGGAATCCGTCCTTAGCAACTGTCCACCAGTGTAATATTATGTCTAGGAATACAAAACAGCAACAGGCATAAAAGATTTTCTTGCGTTATTAGCTTGTATTTTAATCATTCTTCGCGCATTATTTGAGACCTGATGAATTCTTTGAAAAGAGCACTCATTATACTGATGCTGCTAGAAAAATGCCATCAAATGTATGTGTTCAATAAATGATAAATACTCATCACCATTGTTGGAACTAGATCAGCAAATGCATTCAAGTAGTAAAATTAAACTAATGAATCAATATATGTGCCTCTGAGCCAGACTAATGGAAGTCATATTATCGCTACTTTGCAGAAGAGCGAAAAAACTTTCGTCCGGTGCATACAAAGGATGGGGCTCTCGCTCTTATAGTACTATTTAATAAATTATAAAGGATTTTTTTAAATATGGGTTATTACATTCAATAGAATTACGATGTGATGACTCGATGTGGAATAAGATTCTACGTATAAAGCAGTAATAACCTGAAAATTGCCATTTTCGGTCTTACGTTAGTCTGGCTCTGAGGTACAGAAAAAATGAATGAGAAATTCTGTACCTCAAGCCAGATTAAAAAGAACCGTTGCAACAGAAAGTCCGAAGATGTCGATTTTCAGGGTATTACTGCATTGAACGTAGAACCTTATTACGCACTTAGCCATAACAATGTAATTCCATCAATTTTTTTAAAAAATGGGTCGTTTCCAAAATTTTAAAAGTATTTTTTTTCCTGAAAGAGCTTGCTTAAAAATATAGGATCTGATCATTTTTAAAATAATTTGACCAAGTTTAATATTTAAAATAAAATACTTCAATTGGTGCACTTTCATTGCCTGCGCTTCTGCCGACGACATCACAAATGATGAAGTGCCATTCACTGTTGCCATTCAAGAAGTGCACAATATTTAATTCGCATCTTTACTCACGTGTACTGGCAACGACATGGTTGATAGCAAGCGTAGAGCGCAATGTTTAATTCGCTTCTTTATTAACGTAACGTGGAAACGCGGTAGAAAGATGCACCGAAGTACATCATTTGTGACGTCATAAAGACCACGCCTTTTTTGAAAAATTGGACATTTTAAAAAATTAATTAAAAAATAACTGTTGGGAAAATGAAAGTATTTTCTGGGTCCATGTTATTTTTTTTTGCTTATTTTATCAATTTCTGTGGCTTATAGTATTGAATGAAGGAAACAACCCCATTAATTAACCCCAACCAATGTTATAAGGGCGTGAGTTCCAACTTTTTAAAGAAGTGATAATATGACTTACGGCAGTATGTCTTGGAAGTACAGAATCGTGTCTTAGAAAAAAAAAATGCTTTTTGAGCAGTCAAAATTGACTCGACCACACGAGGATAAGTGCTTAAGAACGTATAGACACGCGAAATAACCATTTTGACGATTCCCGAGTTAATTACAACGAGTTTTCTCGTTGTAGTTAACTCGTCTGTATGTACTTATGTATGTGCGCATGTGCGTACGTGCGTATGTATGTCGCATAACTCAAGAACGGAATGTCCCAGAAAGTTGAAATTTGGTACGTCGACTTTTAGTGGGGTCTAGTTGTGCACTTCCCCTTTTGGTTGCATTCGGGTGTTTCTAAAGGGGGTCTTTTGCCCCTTTTTTGGGGGAAATCATTGTTAATTTCGATGTAAACTCAAGTTGTGTTATAATTTGGCGTACACTTGGCGATATATCGCCAGTCTTTTGGTCGCCAAGTTTTGTCACCAACTTGGTGACAAATTTGGCGACTTTTTTTTAAAATCTGGTTTTAATTCGGCCATTGTTGGTGATATTTAAAAAGTTTACTATTGAATCACATTAAAATTGCAATAATGGGGAAATAACATTAAAGTGGTGTAAAAGGAAGTCATGTGATGCACACATTAGCTCGTTATTAGTAATTCGCCAAAGATTGGGCGATGTTGCCAAGCAGTTGAATCAATATCAATTTTTAGCTTCCCCCTCCCAAACCAAAAAAAAAAAAAGTTGTAGAGTAGGCTGACTAGTAAGTAATAGAACTCTCAAGCTCAATTTCATTTTCAGAAGTTCATAATTACGTTAAAAATTGTACCATTTGCTACATGGCAGTAATTTTTTTTATTGATACACTGGAACCTCGATTTTCGTTTTCTGTTGGACTAATGATAAAAGATTTACCAAGCGGGAAAACATAAAACCGGCGGCGGGGCTAAAAATATTGTTTGAAAATTGATTTTTACCCATGAACTAGTGTAAGAAATGTGTAATCTTTATTTCTTTTTTGTTTTTAGACTTAATTTCATTAATAGCATGTTCTATATAAGTGGTGCCCAACTTTTTTTTTTTTACCGGATGGCCGCAACACATTAAAATGGCTGTCGCGGGCCAGAATACATATGAAATTTTAAAATAAATACAGATAGCGTGGAAAAACAAGAAAAAAAAATTACAAACTATGACTTGTTATCATTATTAGATGCTTTGTTTTTTAAATTGAAGCGAAGTTAGTATCTGTTTTTGGTCCGTTTGTAAAAAAAATCCTTACAAATGGGATTTTTGAAAAAGAGTTGAGTAAAATATGGAATATTTTATCATTATCAATGTAGCAATTCTCAGGTACCAGCAGAAAGTTACGTTGGAAGCGGGAAAACGTTTGAAACGGAAAACATAAAATCTGGGTTAAACTGTACATGTAATAAAACCATCTGAATACTTTTATTGTTTTACTCCAGGTTTTTTATGGGTTTAAATGAAAAGTGATGAGCAACACAGTAAATAAACGTGTGTAATCGGAGGACAAACATGAAACTTACTAGTAATTTCCTTTTTGGAATTGTGTGGAAGGTAGAGTTATTGTTGCTACTTCATGTAAGACAAAACTTTTGCATTCTTATTTAGAAAACGAGCTGATGTGTGCATCACATGACTTTCTTTTACTCCAATTTAATGTCAGTTCCGTATTATTGGCAATTTTAATGTGATTCAATAGTTTGCTCTCTAAATATATAAAAAAAAGTGACCAAATTAAAACCAAATTAAAAAAAATCGCCAAATTTGTCGCCAATTTGGCGATAAAACTTGGCGACCAAAAGACTGGCGATATATCGCCAAGTGTCTGCCAAATTATAACACCACTTAAGTTTACATCGAAATTAACAATGATTTCCCCCAAAAAGGGACAAAAGACCCCTTTAGAGACACCCGAATGCAACCAAAAGGGGAGGTGCACAACAAGACCCCACTAGGAGTCTACGTACCATATTTCAACTTTCTAGGACATACCGTTCTTGAGTTAAGCGACATACATACGCACATACGTACATACAGATGTCACGAGAAAACTCGTTGTAATTAACTCGGGAATCGTCAAAATGGATATTTCTCATGTCTATCTATTCTTAGGCCATCTTATTTATCCAAGTGTGGTCGAGTCGAAAAAAAAAAAAAAACTCAACGTTCATTCGGGGGTGAGCAAAATGGAAATTAAGGTCGATTTTTGAGTGAAAATTTTTTCGCGAATACAATACTTCCTTTTTTGGAAAAGGAAGTAAAAAAAGGAAAAAGAAAGATTTAGGTTTGTTTCTAACAGATTAAAAGTTTTTGCAATCAAGAATTACAGCCAGGTGTTCACTTTATGTTTCTAAAAATTGTAATGTTAGACAAACTTCAGTTTACGTTTTCATATTTTGTGTTTTCGTTTTAAATATCATAATAAACATTAGTTTATATTTTAAAGTCCTCGTAGGAACCGACCAATGTTTATCGTCTGCAATACTGATTGTTCGAAATTAATTTTTCTTTCATTTTAGTTTTATTTTTTCTTCCTTATGGCGGCATTCCTTAATTTTGTTTATTATCGTTTGCTGTTAAAGTTTCTTAGTTGATTCTATTATTCGCAACTCCAATAAACTGTAGGGGGCGCAGCAGCCACGGTCTACTGGCGGATGAAAAAGGTAAAACAAACGCATGCAGTAACTTATAACTTGCTTTGACGCTTAGTGATTGACAGTATTTTTTCATCGTGTTTGTGGGAAGCTTTCTTTTCTATTCTACTGAAATTACATTACACCACAAACTGTCTGAAGCCTGTAATTTACCCCAAAGAAAACACGTGTAATAGAATGTTTTACCCTTTTCTTGATTATTATTAATCACCACAAGGTAGCGTATTCAAGCTCTGGAGTTGCGAATAAGAAAGATTTTAAAATTCTAAAATGATTGATAACAAAATCAATACAAGTTGAATAAAATGTATTCATTTCTGACGACCTTAATTTTCATTTTGGCGGAATTTTTACATTTTAAAGCAACTTTTGCGGAATTTTCGTTTCTTGGAACATGCCAAAAATGGTCATAAATTTTCCATCCAGAATTCATTAAGAAGGTTTTACAGTATGATTGAACTTTTGGGTTTCATTTGTCGCCAAAATGTTTTAAACCAAAGCGAGAGAAGTAATGTATTATCAATGAAAAAAAAAAGGAAAAAAGGATAGGACATCAACTGCAGTCAAGTGAGAACAATAAGCAATTCGTGATTGCTCAAAGAAAAGAAAAAAAAAGAAAACTGTTCATTCACTATTTAAACTACCCAAATTAAATGCAAAAAATAAATAAATATAAAAAAAAGTTACCTAAAATGGATAGGCTGACTACTACAAAATCAAATACATTCCAAGGTTCTTTGAAGTAGTGCCATCTGAAAGCGAATACTTTGAGGACGCATTCTGTGGTGAATATAGCGATGAAGAATACGTTTAGACGCTCTAGGACAGAGTTGAAGGTGTCTTCTATTTGGTAGTGGTCCATGGCCATCACTACCATATTCAGTCCGATGAACAACATTATGGCCATGTCAAATTTCGTGTTGGTTGTCAAGTCGAATACAATAGCTTGGGGCTTGAACTGGAAGAGTTAAGAAACAAATGTAATTCACCAAAATTTACGTTTATTTATTATTAATAAGAAAAATGCTTAGAATTAATGAAATGTAAAATGCAGTAGCTTAATACTTTAAATTATTTAGAAAATAGAGTGCAGAAAAACATTTCTTAAAATGTATTATTCATTAGGGGAAATCCTGCTTCAATTAGCCAAATTTTAATCACTTAAAACTTAAAGAGCAGATACAAGAAATGGTTTCAGTATTTAATAGAAACATTTTTTTTGCATCTTAATTTTCATGATTTTCCTTGCTATTTTATTGTTTGATGTGGAAATCAATCAAAAAGATAGGTTTTGTTCTTATAACGTAATGTGATTGAAACGAGTTGTAATTGTCTTTTTAGACAATGGGGTCGTTTCCAAAATTTTAAAAGTATTTTTTTCTGAAAGAGCATGCTTAAAAACATAGGATCTGACCATTTTTTAAATAATTTGTTTAAGTTCAATATTTTAAAAAATTACTTAAATCGGTGCGCTTTAATTGTTTATGCTTCTGCCGATGACATCACGAATGATGAAATGCCATTCAGTGTTGCCATTCACAGGGCAGAATATTTAATTCACATCTTTACTCACGTGTATTGGCAACGATATGGTTGATAGTAAGCGTAGAGTGCAATTTTAATTCGCTTCTTGATAATCATAACGTGGAAACGCGATAGAAAGATGCGCCAAAGAGCATCATTTGTGACGTCATCAAGACCACGCCTTGTTTGAAAAATCGGACATTTAAAAAAATTAATTAAAAAATAACTGTTGGGAAAACGAAAGTATTTTCTGGGTCCATGTTATTATTTTTTGCTTATTTTATCAATTTCAATGACTAAAAGTAGTACTTTGGACTGAAGGAAACAACCCCATTGTTTGTTAGTATTATTTAAAAATTATTTGCTCCAGTTTGGCCCTTCTAGGTTCAGTTTTTGGTTTATTACTGACATTTTTCGTAGTCCCCAAATTTTCCATAGCTTTTTCCATGTCTTATATCCTTTTCAAAAAGTAATTTTGCATTCAAGTGTCACGATTTTCAAAATAAATAAACCCAACTTGTGAATCTAAGAAAATGTGTTGCGAAATGATCTGAACAAATCAATTAAAAAATAGTTCTCTGAAAAAAATAATTTTGTCTCATTTTGATATTTTTTGAAATAAATGTTTTAATTAATAAAAAAAAAATCAGAGTTAAACAACTGTACTTTACCATTTGAAGTAGTGAGAAGCAAATGGATGTAAGTGGACATTTTCAAGTTTTGATTAAAACGCGTTCAAAGTTCCGGTTTTAGGTAGACGTTCATTTAAAAGTTTTTCTAAATCATGCTGTACCGCAGCACCTACCAGGGCTACTAGTACTGTCCTTTGCACCAAAATAGAGGAGAGGTTCACTTAGCATTTGTACTTGTTATCTCCAAATTTTAAATTTTGGCACTTATATATATATATATATATATATATATATATATATATATATATATATATATATATATATATATAAAATATATATATATATATAATATATATATATATATATATAATATATATATGTATATATATAATATATATATATATATATATATATATATATATATATATATATATATATATATAATATATATATATATATATATATATAATATATATATATATATAATATATATATATATATATAATATATATATATATAATATATATATATATATAATATATATATATATATAATATATATATATATATATAATATATAAATATATAATATATATATATATATATATATATATAATATATATATATATATATAATATATATATATATTTATATATATATTTATATATATATATATATATATATATATATATATCCCTTTGCTTCTCACTACCTCATTTGTCAGCACAGATTTTCTAACAGCTGCCGTATCTTGTTCTCTCGATAACATCAGACTTCAAATTACTTCAAACCTACGTTTTTAAGAAAAAGTAACTTTTGGAAACAAACTATGACTCGCGTAAAAAAAAAGCAATTAAGGTTTTTACAAATCAAAAGAAGAATTAATTGGAGGGAAACTGTAAGCACAGAAATATGAAATTCGGTATTAAAGTGTAGTTTTGCCTACGCTATTTCAATAATTCTTGGGAAGGTGAAGAACCGTGAGGTGTGGTTCGCAACTTTGTAACATTTGCTTGCAATCGTTCAGTGTGATTCGTGATAAAAACAGATTATTTGCGAATGATCCCTCGCGATTCGTAGCCTAACCAAGAGTTATCAAACTCGGCTCATTAGTTTGCTGATAACTTTCTAAATTTTTGAGATATTGAACTGGAATTTTTTTATGAGTTGAGGAATCTAGTTGGGTATTTGATGATGAAAGTTATAAATTGCTAGCTTTCACGCATACGCAGTAATAAATTAATTGCTTTAAATGTCCATATTTTATTAAATTTTCAACATTTTAATTTCAAATTTTAGTATTATTCTTCTCTTGTATGCTGTCATATTTTATGAAAATTTCGTAAGCTTTGATGGAAAACTTTGCGTGTTATGAGCCAAAAATCTTCAAATAAAATTTGTAGTCCTGAAATAAATGCTTATATTTTCGTGAATATCAATGATACCTCCTCAAAAGTATGAAAAATGATTGTACATAGTGAGCTAACTAATTTCTGAAATTTACAGCTTATTCTCGGCTATTTACAACGAATGATGACCGAAAACCATTTTTGCTTTCCTCAATTCGTTACTGACCCCCGAAACGCAAGGGTGATATAATTTTATTGGAAATTGACAGCTGGAGCATACCTGTTATAGGACAAAAGTTACAAAGCAATTGGTCTTTTATTTCTTGAGAAATCCTTAAAAATGTGAATTTTTGAAAGTGTCCCCAATACTTTTAGTCATATAGTGTATACACATATTGATAGTCTTGAATATAGTCGGGTGGTAGCGGGAATTTCCCTTCAAACCATAATAATTATTTAAAAAGGTCTTTGGGACGGAGGAAATGTAGCTGGATAAATATAGATACATAAATAGAGATATTCAGATACGGAGAAAGACATACAAAGATGGTTAGCTAAAGAATAAGGTTTCTTGTTATTATATATAGATACTGGCTTTTAACTAAAGAGAGATGGATAAATACAGAAATAGTTAGGTGCAAAGATTTTTGAGCGTAATACGTATACAAGTGTTAACTTATATATACAAATGTTGCTGTTTAATTTTCATCTTAACAGTAATTGAAACTAAACGCCTATGGTAGCTAGGTACGGAGGTTGGAGTGACTCACATAGTGACGCCACATCTACTTGAGATAAACGTCGTGTTAGCATCACTTTTGGCAAATTTCGTTTGGTGCTAACTTTGTCGCAAAAGTGCCAAAAGTAGCTAAGTTCAGCGATTTTATGAACCTAATAAGTCATCAAGGTAACGTGACATCTGTGATGAACAGCCAATCATAGATGACTTTTGGATGAACATACTTGCATACATAGATACGTATTTCATAGTATACATAGATTTTCATAGTATGCATAGATAATTAGATCTAGATTTTACCCTAGGTCTGGGAATAGCTTTCACCGGCTTCTTATCTCCCATCTTCTTCATGGCGTTGTAGTACTTCTTCTGATCTTCAGTCATAAACATCTCCAGGGATCCCCCTGCGTAAGGTGAGAGGAAAAGAAAGTTAGCTCTCTCCGCTATCTTTCTCCAAGAGAAGAAAGAGAAAAAGAGAAAAAGAAGTGGAAAAGTGAAAGTGAGAAAAAAGAGAAGAAAAGCTGAAATGCATGCAAGAAGCAAAGGAGAAAAAGCAGAAAACGATTTAGCTTAAGCTTAGATGAGCATCTTTAATGATTAATAAAAAGAGGGAAATGTTAAGTAAAAGGCAAGTTTTCAAAAGGCGTGGGAAATTGGTGGCATATAAAACGGTAGCAAACAGTTAAAAGATATATGAATAAAACAGTAAAGTTTTTAAGCGATAAAATCCTGATAAAAAAATTTAGCAGAATTAAAAAAATGCTTTAATAAAATAGCTCTACCTTAAAATGGTCAAATATGAAATTGAATTTCTTGCCAAAATTGCAGTGTTCTTCTAGAACGGAGAGTTTGATTAGTTATTGGATAACACGCCATCTTTGCTTCGGGTAAAACCCGAGTTCCCACACCACCCTACCCTCTTGAATCAAATGAGATATTTCTTCGGGTTTTACCCGAAAAAAAAAATCGAAAGATCATAAGAAAATTTTTTGTGTTCCTCAAGCTTTGTTTCAATCTTCAATCCCCTTCTTTTGTCAATAATAGTGAAGAATTCGAACAGTTGTGCACAGGCAGACAGTTTGTGCAAGCGTATAGTTGTTAAAAGACAATAGTCAATTGCAATCTTAACTCGATTTAGAAAGTGACAGAAGGATAAAGTCACAGAAGTGAAGTAGTTACTACCAAAGAGAAGTGCTTTTGTAGTTTTATTGCTATGGTAGTTAAATTATGCACATGTCTGCAAAGTCTATTAAATAGCTTAAACAAGCTTGAGATAAACGCCAAATGTCGCCGCAATCCATCGAGTAGTGATCTGTTGTCATTTTTTATGATACAGATTGCTAAAGAAAACAAAATATCATTACACAAATAACACATACACGCACATATACTGATAACGAAAGGCAGTACACAAATTCCACACAACTAACACATTTTATGACTAAGGACAATTACACTTTAAGCGAATATATGTGTATATTGGGTTGCCTAAAAAGTAATTCCGTTTTTTCCTAATAGATGGAATATAATGCCTGTATTTTGAAATGTAAGTAACTTGCTTTTAAACTATCAAGCCTTTACGTAACTTTAAAGCAGGCACTCCAAAATCGATTTAAAAGCAAAAGTACAGAGTTTACTAACAATTATTTGTTTGACGTCGATTTCAAAATGGAAAACCCAAAGTAATATTTTTGTCATATTTTGCTTTGTTACTTCCAAAAAGGAAAGAAAACTGTGTAAGTTCACAAAAAGTTTGTGATGTGTAAGGGAATTGTCTTAGAAGTAAGCCAGTGTTGATATTGAGTTTCGGGCGATTTTGATGTTAAAGATGCTCCACACTCAGGAAGGCCGATTGAAGCTGATGAAGACATAATGAAGGCACTGATTGAATCCAATCAATCTTCATCGACACGACAGATTCCCAGTAATCTCAACGTATCGAAATCGACTGATGAAAACCATTAAAATACTTAGTTATGCTGTAAAGTTCGACATTTGGGTACGAAATGATCTCACAGAAATCCATCTGACTCACAAGATTCACTCTGGAAGCATGAACAAAATGATCATTTTTTGAAACATATAATAAAAGGTGCTGAAAAGTGGATTGGCACTAACAGTATCGAAAAAACATATCGTAGAGGAAGTCAGTGGCTCAGGCAGAAAAGAACTTCTTTGCAGGAGATGGTTAACTTTCGGAGACGGATCTGGTTTATTTTAGTTCTTTTCTATGGTCAGGAAAAAAAAAACATTTCTGAAGTCTTTGGGAGAGAGGGGGGGAGGGGGGATAGTATACCCCTAAATACCTTTGGCTACGGTCCTAGAGGAAGCATGATAAACGTATTCAAAACACTTTAAAAGCAGATATTCACCACAGGAAAGTTATGATGACAGATGGTTGGATTTCAAAGGTCACGCGCGTTTCGCATTGCTTCCAAGAAACCAATTCAATGATTCTGATGAGTACCTTCATCAATTGATTAAATTATGTACTGAAACCGAGCCGATGCTTCCAGAGCCGGTGAATTGAAAAAGTGGTGTGTTACACCAGGATTACAATATGTTCTCCCGCCCATCATACTTCCCGGACCACCAAACTGCCCTTCGTTTCGTTCTTGAATGGTAGAATCTTCACGGTTGACAAGGACAGAAAATTGTTCGTTGAACAGTTTTACTATCCAAAAAGATGAACTTGAAATTGCCTGAAAGGTGGCCAAAGGTTATCGAACAAAATGGATAAAGTATTGTCAAATGAAAATTTTGATTTAATGCGAGAAATTTGTTTTTCATTCGCTTGGAAAAGAACGTAATTACTTTTCGGACAACCCAATGCATATTCGATTAAATATACAGTAGATTAAGTGCATTCGACAATATATTATCTGTATTTCATTAAATTAAATCCATGATGCTTCATTGTTTAGCAAATAGTTACGTTTGTTATTCTAATATGCTGTGGTATTTATCAGCTAATCACAAATGAACGTCATTTTCTCTTTGGTAAACTATCAGCTTTTTGTATCCTAATATAATTTTATTATATCCATTTTTTTTTTGGTTAATCTCATTAAAATGTTTTAGGAAACTTTTGTTGAAGAGTATTACTTCATAGATATCCTCCAGTTTTTTCTCTTAAAGGAGAGCATATGACATAATTTTAGTCTGTTAAGTGTGATTTTAATGTTTTAATACGGAAAAAGAGTATGATTAACAGTTCGTTAAAGTTAGTTTTTATTTGGTCTGACGGATAAGATTACTCAGAATATGTACACCAATGAGTATTAACTCTAACCTAGTCATATGCAAAGTAGAAAAAAGTGCGTGAAATAATAAATTCGCTATTGATATGAATCGTACTTTTAAGACATGTCCGTAAGACATTTGGTGTACGTTAACAATAAAATCGTTAAATTCTTTTATACGTTAACACAAAATACAAAAATGATACAGGATAGTCGAAATGTGTGTAGTACTTCAAATTATCTATGTAACAAGTTCAAATCTACAAATTGATTGATAATTTTAACGCACAACATTAATTAAAATTAAATATTCATGGCAGTAAACTATTCAGATAATGGGCAACTATTTAAAAAACAAAAAAGCCAAGTATTATCATGTTATCACTTAAACTTATTTGAAAATTTTATTTTAAACTAACTTCCAAAAGCGAAAATTGGAGTTTTTTCCCCTACTTTATTCAGCCTTTCGAGGCACGTTGGTTTCGTTTGCAGCCTCCATTTTTCTACCCAAGCCAACTGACTTTAGTTGGTTGAATTTTTTTAATTTAAAATACTGGCCTGAAACAAAGCTACTAAGTCTTAAAATGCTAACACAGAACAGTAGATTTTGAATTAGTTCCTATATTTTTGGCTATAGATTAACTATCGCTCATTGGATTTGTCGTTTGTTTGGTGGTGTCAGTTACCACTTAGGAGGTTTGCAGAAAAACTTCTGACTCGATATCTTTTGGGGAACTTTTTGCAGAAAATGTAGCAACTTTTCCTTTAAGCACTAACGCTACTGAAAATTAAGACAGCAGTGCAGAGATCGTATTCGTCATTCCTTGGATTTACTGCGAAAGAAATGATGCTACATGCCATCAAACTTCGAAAATACTTTGAAACAATTTTTCACAATTTTCGCCAACATTACGTAGTTTCGAATGATTTTCTTTTTTTTTCGTTTCTACCTCAACCGATATGCTTGCAATTAAATATGTATTTACATTTTACTTTCTTAATTGCTGAAATATTATTATAAGTAATCATTATTTTCATGTTTACTCGTCATAGTTTGATTTCATGTTTCATGGTCATGTAAAAAAGACATTTTTGAAGGTCTGATTTTCGTTCACCATTAACAAAATCACTTCTAACACAGTCTACTTTAACTTCTAACACATATTTCTATTTTACAGGGCATTCTAAGCTTATATCTAAGCAGAGAACACCGACACATTATTAAATAACATCACAACAAAGAAAAGCATGTGTACAGACATAGAGAAGACAACAGACTACAACATTTCTTGGACACAGCAATGTATATATTACAGGAAGCATAAAGCTACCGAAACAATACTTAACGTATACCACAAGAATAGTCTCACTACTTTTAATTGAAATAATTGTGAAAAATACTCATCTTTTTCTTTTGCTCATTGAAATTGTCAATGATCACACCGATGAAGAGATTGAGTGTGAAAAAGGAACCAATGATGATAAAGAGTACAAAGTACAAATACATCATTAGATTTCCCTCTTCCAAAGGCTGTTCGTTTATCTATAAATAGCAAAAATAAAAATAAGAACTCATTTCAAAATTTAAGGTAAAAAAAGTTTGTCAATAACATCAAGCTTAACTACGTACAATAATATTAAATTCCTACCTAGTTTATGTTTCGGTAACAATATTAATATTATGAGGGGTACAGTAGAAATTATCAGTGATTTCGAGAGCAGAATAATTTTTAAAATGGTTTTCCTTTAGAATAGTTTAAGTCATAAAAATAAGCAAAATATTTTCACTTTTTTCATAAACAAAAAATAAATAAATTCTTTTATCAAGCAGTAGTAATATAATGTTCAAAAAAAAAAAAACCCTCCCAATGAGTAATGAAATATTTTTAACTGCCACTTCTTATTAATGCATGAGCAAGGAAAATGGACCAAACATGGACGAGTAATAAAAATTTAGACGTGAGTTTTTTCGGTTTTAAAATTATTAGCTGATTAAATTTTACTTTAAAAATTTACAAAGTAGTATAAATGTAATTTTAAATAAAATTACATTTAAATTACTTTAAATTAAAAAAGTTACTTTAAGCGTTTGATATGAATATTTTTATTACTTAAAACTTTCTTCCTGAAAAAGCAACTTTTTGTAAAATTTTACGTCCAAGTTCATTAAAAAAACCAAATCTTTTAAAGTTTTAGCTTATTAGACAATGTTTTAAATTTGTTAGCTTAATACAATACGACAAAGAAGTTAAGACACTTGAGCGCTACTGCGCATTTGTATTAATTATATACTTTAACTAATTACTAGTTGAGTCCTCATTTTTCTTAACCATTATGTTATATAACTAAAATTATACTCTTCGTGAGCATCATGATCACATTACTGTGTTGTGCAAGAAAAATACAAGCTTTTTTTTCGTTAGAAAACGAAGCAATAACAACTGACACGTGCGAAACACTCGAGCTCAACAGATGGAATTCAAAGCCCAGTTGTTTCTTAATTTTTTAAAATTTAAATAGCAAAAATGTAATTTATTTGTTTATTTTTCGCTGATAGCGGCGAAAACAATTTAAAAATGATTTCTTGCCCTTGAAGTTTGATGAAGTATTAAGCACGATATGGAATACCAACAAAAATCACCTTTGAGACATAATGTATTGATACTGCGATTCTCCATCTTAAAATAAAAGTTTTTTTTCCTCGTTTCAATACAACAACTCAACTGTGGTTAAGAATATTTCCCTCATGTGTTAAGTTTATATATTCAGGGAAATTCAGACTAGAATTCTGCTGAAAAAACAAGTCATTAAAAGATATTTTCCGGCCCACGGGGCTCCGATTTTACGACCTAAGCATTATTATCACGACGCTCTAACCAACTCAGCTAACGGGTCTGCATTTTGGAATGCTATGCGTTAAAGTAATGCGTAATAAAAACATAATAAATCGTTTTTTTTGTAAGAAAACAACCAAAATGAGAATTGTCTCTTTACTTTTCGCCACAAGCGACGAAAGAAACTTTAAAATGATAATTTGAAATATAAATAGTGAGAAAATAAATGCTTTTTAAAGATGCTAATATTGCTGCAAAAAAGATGTTTTACAAAGGGTGTATTTTTTAGAGGTATAGAACTTTAGGTTCAAATAAAACACCACTAAATGATATAAATCGCCATGAATTTGGCTTTATTCGAAAGATGATTCTTTGCCATTTTTATTTAAATGTGATTTCTGGTATATGGCCACTTCGGCTGACTTGGAGAACGTCTAATCGGGAAGTCCAATTTTCTATCACTTTTTGCAGCAATGGGGGTCGTATGTGAGTGAAATGCTGCGAATGTTCTCGTCCAAGGCGTCAATCGTCTGTGGCTTATCGGTGTAGACCTGAGACTTCACACTGCCCCACAAAAAGTAGTCCAGCGTAGTTAAACCGCATGATCTCGCAGGCCAATTCACGGGTCCATTAAGCGAAATTATTCGTTCACCGAAAGTTTCTTTCAATAAATCAATTGCGTCACGCGCTGTGTGGCGTGTTGCACCGTCCTGTTGTCTATTCATGATGAAATGGCAAACCAAACTAAACACAAAACAAGTGACAACTATCAAAATGGCCCACAGATCAGTGTTCCCAACTTAAAGTTCTATACCTCTAAAAAAAACAACACCCTTTACAAGTAATAGAATATTTGGCCTTTAAAGATCTTTCGTAATTTTTTTATTATTATTTTGTGTGTTCTGAATAATTTTTCTTCTTTTCTTCAATTGCTGACTTGAGCCCTCGCTTACAGCTGATTCAACAAAAAATTCATGCATTTAAAGTTTGACAGCGCGTACGTATTAAGAGGTTAATCTTTTTTATTCTCATGAGAGTTAAAACTTAAATTCATTACCGGTACTAAGTTTGTAAAGTATCACTAACAAATTCAATTTCATCAATTTGGTCTCAAAATATAAGAGAGATCATGTTACTGTTTCAAATGAAACTTTCACCTATTTGATGTTAAATACCAATAATACCCTTTTATACATGTCGAAAATGATAGATGAAATGTACTAATTAAAAATTCAGGTACAACCATAAATCATGAATTAAAATACTCAAAGTATGTACACTTTCCAAACTCTCATAATGATTCAATGAAGTTAGAACTACAAAAAGGTCTTAGAGAAATGTGAAATATTATTTGTTTACTAATTAGGAAGGAAACGTGCTTAATATTTCACTGTAATATTTCTTACCTGTCTTGTATCGACAGCAGAATACATGATGTCAATCCAGCCTTTAAACGTTGCCTGAAAAAAAACACGTTTATTTCAGATACATAAACTCAGAAAAAATGCTGCTATTGAATAAAAACCGCACATAATTTTCTTCAACATCGAACTTTAAAATAGGTAAACTACTTTTCCCCCACACGCACAAAAAAAAAGGTTTTTGAATTTTGAGAAACATAGACAGCGTTGATATTCTTCTAAATCCACAAAAATGTTTTCAGTCTATAAGTTATAGGGAATACAAGGAGAAGTTAAATAAAGATTAAATGTACTGTTTTCAAATAAATTAATTTTTGCCTTCTTGGTTTTCTCTAAATCATGTTTTGATGTGTTCATTTACTCAAACAGCTCCAGGAAAATAAAGTGATTCTATTGCTTTAACATTTTGCTTTTGGTATTTGATGATATGCAAGATCATATTTGTAATAGAAATGAGTAACAAGATCATGAATCGTATAACTGTAAATACTGCCACATGTGTACATAATAAAGCTAATTCCATCATTTATTGCATTTTTCATTTAAAAAACAGCAAGATGTGATTTATATCCAAAAAAAAAAAAAAAAAAAAAAATCCTTTTTACAAATCTGTACGCATTATTCTGTTTTACCCGTTATTACTAGGACCGCCTTTAAGAATTTTTGCAGAACATAAGATAGAACTCTAAAAAATTCCAAAAATCGAGGATGAAAACCGAGGATCATGCAAATAAGTATTTTTATTCACTTTTTTTTGTAATAACTATAGTTATAGTTGGTCAACTACGAGTCTTAAAAATGATAAAGTGAAAAATTGTGACTATAAATATGAAAACTGATCTTTCAATGATCATTTCTTCGGATCAATTTAATAAAAAACGGTGCAAAAATCGTCTACGGCAAAAATAAAAAAAAGTGATGTCTTGACTGGGTACAATTATACAAATAGTACAAGTTATACTAAGTAAAGAGAGAAATAAGTGAGTTGAAGGCCTCTTTTTGTACCTACGTAACTTTTGTAAAAAATTTTAAGCATGTGCATTCTAGGATGTTTAGACAAAACTAGCTGATGTGTGCATCACAGGACTTCATTTTACGCCAATATGATGATAATAGTGTCTTGAAGTAAGTAAAGATACACTTTAAATAATTTTACCCCAAGTTTGTTGCGAACTGAAGCAAAAAAAAAAAAAAAAAAAAACGTTTTATAGATTAATTTTTCCAATATTGGGCATTTTAGTGTGATCTAATATTTAACTCTCTAAATATCGCCAATAGTGGCCAAAATGAATCCAGATTTAAAAAAAAAAAAAAAAAAAAAAAAAACGCCAAATTTGTCGCCATGTTAGCGAAAAAACTTAGTGACCAAAAGCTTGGCGATAAATCGCCAAGTGTTTGCCAGATTATAACATCACTTGAGTTTGCATAGAAATTAACAATGATTTCCCTCAAAAAAGGTGTAAAAGACCTCCTTTGGAACATCCGAATGCAACCAAAAAGGAAGGTGCACAGACTCCAGTAGGAGTCTACATATCAAATTTCAACTTTCTAGGACTTACCGTTTTTGAGTTATGCGAGATACATCGGATATACATACGCACATACATACGTACATACGGACGTCACGAGAAAACTCGTCGTAATTAATACGGGGATCGTCAAAATGCATATTTCAGGTGTCTATACGTTCATTGTCATATATCCACGTGTGGTCGTGTTGAAAAAAAATCTCAATATTCATTCGAGGGTGAGCAAAATGAAAATTAAGGCCGATTTACGGGTGAAATTTTTTTCGCGAATACAAAACTTCCTTTACTTCGTAAAAGGAAGTAAAAATATTTTAGTCGAAACATGTTATTTCGGTAAAATATTCAATAAATGCATCTTTCTCATAAAAATGCCCAAAACCCAAGATTTGCGATCAAAATCTCAAGCATCCAAAGTTTTTATTAAAAATCCTGAGGTCATCCGGGTAAAACTCAAGCCCTGGCAGCCTTAGTTATGACTACAGTGAAACCTGTGTAGAACAATACCGTCTGTAACAATAAACCTGTTTGTAACAAAATTTTCTTTTGCCCTGGCAAAATTCTCATGTACCCAATGTATTTTTACCTGCCTAAAGCGATAATCTTATTTCAGATGCACCTGTCTGTAATGATAATTTAAACCAAAAAAATAAATAAATAAATAAATAACGAAAAAAAAAATGTGAAAAAAAAAAAAAAATCAGGACAATTTGGAAAAATCTGAACTGTATTGACATCCAACTGATGAAGGATTAAAACAAGTTGCTATTGACGAAAAATTAAAATTTTATTTTTCAACTATTGCCACTTTTCTTAAAAAAGGAACAATATTGAAAGTGTAGTCTGGAAACGTTAACTTAAACATCAAATGGAAATATCAGAAGGGTGCCATTAATGGTGATGTTCACCAAACTTTTATTGCGTAAAAATGTTCCTAATGCTGATAGTAAAAAAATGTGATTACCTATTTAGTAAATGAGCTTCCAATTTTTACTAGCATTAGTTATGTTATAAAAGTTTCAAATTGCTAACGGTTAAATTGCCCATTATTAAAATTTTTTCATACTTTTATTGTCTAAATGTTAATTTACTTGGATCAGGTTTTTTTTACAAATAAAACTTAATATGAATCGATTATTGCAGAATTGAGTTAGTTGTGGTTTTTCTATATTTTTATGTGGAGACATCGACTAGTGTAGCAGGAAAGTCAATCCTTGTAGAACAAAGCACTTTATTTAGGGGTCACATTTTTCGTTTAGTGCAGAAAGTGCATAAGTCCCGGACTGATGCCCTTTCTGCACTAAACGCGAAGGAAGAAATAGTAAGACGCAATGGCAAGATCATAGAAGAACTGGATTTTTTGGCGTAATGAAGTAAAAACAAATAATTCCTTTGATCTAGCATAATTTCGGTAATGGTATGTACGTTAGTTGGGGGGGGGGGCTAGAGGGGTTCGAAATCCCGGAAACGGAATGAAATTCGCTAATTTCTCAGGGGCTTTATTATTATCACTCTAGGAACTACGAAAAAACTGTATGCTTTCAGTGAGGTATACGCTGGTCAAAATAAGAACAACACTTCAGGAGACTTTTTATAGTAATAACACTGAAGAAATTTAACGAGATTGCTGATGACTTTCCTCTGAGAGGACGTTTGTTTATCCTTTGCGACCGGGATTTTAGAACAGTAAAACGAATGTTAAACAAATATGACAGATTATTACCATCTGAATCTCTTATAAGTGAAATTCTGAAATTACATCAAGATTCACCGTCACATCTGTTGAAAACAATGAAATCTGTAACTGCTAAAACAGGTGCCCTTCATTTTTTAAGAGGACTTATCGCCCAAATTGAAATTTTGGAAAGATTCTACTGGGCGACAAGTGTTTTTAATTATCAACATTCATGATGTTTAAATATTCGACAGAACATCAAAAGAACAGTTTCAGACTAACTATTTTATAGACGGTTTTCAAGAGAATACTGCAAAGTAACGCTTGTCGGCTAAACTACCTTTGCCAATATTGAGTATAAAGGGAAACTTTGCATGTTGTTGGAAGAAATAACAAATATCAAGATAACTATTCAGTGCAATTTTGAACATAGTCATACGAATATGCACATCGAACTTGGTACACAAAACTAGACGAGAAGGATAGAAAAAAAGATTTCCATGGAGGATGCATTTGATGAATATAGTTTTATACACATGTAAAACATTTGCTTTTTATCTCAGTTTGTTAGTTTTTGTATTTTTTTTTAATTTTTTTTACACCAGACTTTAATATTTCATTAAAACAAGACGAGAGAAAGAGGGAAATACACGATGTATTTTCTTAAGATAATGAATTTATGAATACGGACTTCAATAATAATTTTTGTCACTTAGTTATATTAATTTTTATTATCATAAACGAGTTTGAAACAAATCTGTTTCATTTGATTTCCATTTCCATCACTCTAAACTAGTATTTCAGGATATTTATTGCAGAAAGGGCACAGGTCCAAATTAAAAAGAAATTTTTAATTAATTTCAGTGAGAAAATGAAAAGTAATTTAAGGTAAGGTAATGATTCTACTTGTGCCTAGATTAGTTTTAAAAAAAATCGTAGAATTTAGTTCATTTCTGAATGAAATAATCACCTTTTATTGATTCCTGGAAAGTTGCATTAGTTGGACTTATGCCCTTTCTGAAATAATCGATTCATATATTCTTTGCACTGGATATGTTGGGGGGAATGATTGTATAAATGTTGAAACTGTCTACAGCGGTAACTTGTCTACAACAATATTTTTTCCAGGTTCTAACAGTATTGTTATATATAGTCAGGTTTTACTGTATTCACTTTTTCCTATATAGGAGGCAAAGTCGATACATTTCTGAAACCCAACAAAATCCAAATTTACTTCCATCTATGCATGTGGACCAAGTTTATACATTTTTCTGTACGTAAGGAATAAAATTCTTACCACTTGAAACAACGCCAGGTAAGCGTTTAAGACGTTATCAAAGTTGATTTTTGGGTTTGTCCAGGTATAGTTCTTCGACAAACAATCGTCTCTGCTGTTGATGAAGCTTATGTTAAGCTTCGTTTCACCATCTTCCGTGCAGAAAAAATACTTTCCACCAAACAGCTGGACTCCCATGATTGCAAATATCAGCCAGAATATTAAACACACCAATAACACATTACAGATGGCGGGTATAGCTTGTATCAAGGCGTTCACTACAACCTAAATTAAAAGTTACGAATGAAATATTATAATCAGATTTTTTTTAGTAAAGAACAAATATGTCTGCGATTCCTCTAATTTATATTCTTAAACAGTTTTTTTTTTCTGAACTCGCATTTTATATGCACACGTCAGGGTATGATTCTGATATAAAATGATTTAGAAATATTTGTTTCAAACTTAACAACTAATCGCATTTTCATCAGACAAAATATTTTAAACTAAGGTTAATGGTTGAAAAAGTGTATGTACTATGTACAAATGCCCTTGTTCAAGTGCTTGTCACAGTGTTGTTAAAGTTGTTCAAATGCTCAATACAGTTTTTTAATCTTATTTAGTCTAGGATTCTGTGCTTATAGCCAAAGACGTAACATTTTGGTACCCTAATTAATAATTAAGTTATGAATGGTGCTTTTTTAAAACTTGTCATTTATATTTTAACAATTAAGTGATCACGATGTGTTAATATATATCTTCGAGAGCTGTCGCCAACCACAAAATGATTTTGAAAATGATTAAGGAAATTCTCGCTCATACGATTTTCGCTTTCTTATATTAAGCATTAATGAGAATAATAAATATTGGCACAATATTAGAATTTTCAGGTCAACAATGAATGACCAAAAGTAACACATGTAACAAGAGAATTTATGGAAATGTCTGTGTTTGATGTCGTTGATACTATAAAGTATTATAGAGAGCCTAAAAACTACTGATAAAATAACTGGCAGCTGTGTACACAGTGTAAATAATTGTGTTTCTGAGTAATTTAACTTTTTTCTTGAACTTAGTAATTATTTATTTTAGATGCCATTTCCGCCAACCGATGTATTGGAGCAATTGCAGGAAACATAGGATTTTAAAAAATAGATTGAGGTACCTGAAATGCGTTTTGAATTATTTCAAAGAGAGCTTGAAATAAAGATTGGCATTAAATGATGTCAATATTGAAACGAGATGGAGATATCTTATCAGTAATTTCTTGAATTTGTTGCATATTTTTTACGTTGCAATTGAAAATCAAAACGGAATTTACAAATTTTTATTTTATTTTATTCAGTAGGAAAAAGAATTTTTGTATGCATATATGTGTTGCCACAGATTAATAACAAGAGTTGTCAACCTTGAGCTCAATTTCAATATAAATATGTAGGTTATTCCGTTGTGCAAAATAAACACTCCTCACAGAAATATGGTGAGTACCATACACTCAGTAACTGAAGGTGGTAGTCGGCGTGGTAGTAATATACTGAGCCAGAGCTTAGTAGCTGCATCAACAGCTGAAATAATTCTTGACTTTCCAAGAACTGCTTCCAAATAAAAACCGATCGCAATACGAAGTCTACCGGACAAAAAGTTAGGTTAAGAGAAGGAAATTAAAATTCGTCGCTATTTATATTAAGTCGATCAACTTCAGTCACCTATATCCTTTAAAACAAAATTGTTAGTAAATTAATAGTTTGTAAGGGTTTCTTCTAGTCAAAACTAAAACAAAATGCAATTTTTACTTATTTTATATCATATTATTTGAACTAAGAATGTGTTTTTTTGAACTACTTTCTAAAAATAATGTTTCCGTTTTTTAAACACTTCTATTAAAAAGTTTATTCTAAAAGTCTAGACATGCTACATCTGACAATAAAACAATTTATTTATTACACGATGGCACAGTGATGTCCAAAAAGTGGAAGAACGAAATTTTGCTGAAAAAAAAAAACATAAACAAAGTAAGTTGATAATTGTTTGTCTTTTTTCAAATGTGGAATTTTTTTTATATAAACGTATATAATTAATCAAAGTATACGGTCTGTTTTAAGAAATGTAATATGGTAGTAGTTATTTATAATGAAATATTTTATTTAGTTTGTATTAAATATTGTATGAGAACAAAGTTTCTATCAATTGAAGCGTTGTACAACGGTCATACGGTTGGGTACATTCTACACAGCCTAACCCCGACAGTTATTATTACTTCAGGTGTATCAGTTTAAAGCTTATTGGTTTAAGTACTTGTATTACAGTAAAAATATTAATTGAGATTTTTATCTGCTCATAGCAAGCTCTGTTCATTGTTAAAACTGCAGGATTTGTTTTTTCGTTTCAGAACAATACCTTATTTACAAATATTTATGTAGCATTAGTAAAAATATGATAACTATAGTAAACATGAATGTAATTAGAAAATCGCCCTTCAAGGTATGATGGTTGAAAATTACTTCTACATTTTAACCAAGCAGTTGCCTGTTTGGTCATATTTCGATAGTTAACATTTTAACCCTAATGCCAGTGGATTAACCCTAAACTCCAGTAGATAGCGGAAATTGTTGGCCACTTTTTCGTTTCTTCAGTCTCCTAAAATGAGTAAAACGGTTAAGGGACTGGTTCCAGTTCAGCCTCGTCAAAATAAAGAATTTCCCTACATATCAAACATTACCAAAACATGGCACACAAAAGCCTTTTTCTTTATCGCCATTTAAAAAAATCCTGCAGTCCCAAGCAACCATTTGAAAACACAATCTTTCCAAAAGTTCTTGAGCTGGAGGTTATTTTTATATATTTCTAATCGTTGTACATATAATAATTTTTAGGGCACAGCGTTTTGAAAACGGATGATTCATTTGTAGTAACCCTGTATTTTGAAAAAGGGTGTAAAACATTACAAAGTTTTTTTTTTTTTTTAAGAAAACCATTTAAGATAATGAGGAACAAAAATGTGCAAAGATCTTTGTTCGATAAACAGAAGCATTTGAAGTACGAATGTTGGTTAAAAATTTGTTTCACACGGATGCCAACTTCGAAAATTTTAGACTAGTAAAATTTTTAAAGACATTAAAAGTATTTGTATAAATGTGTCAGGAATTATTTAGTTTCTTCCTAAGTTTCTAGTGGTTAATCGCGAACTTTAAGAAAATATTCATATTGTTCCCTTTCCGAGTTTAAATTTAATGAAGAAATTATTGTTTTGTTAATTACTGTAAATTCAAAATTACAACTTAACTATCGGGGAAAATCTGAATTACATTTAAAAACTTATTTTTGTTTATTTTGATTGAAAATGAGTGCATATGCAATAAAAAGAAATCCCTCAGAAGTATTTGCTCGCTTGAGATCATAATGGACAAAACTAAAAATGAGTGAAAACAAACCGAACAAAACGTACGATTGTTTTTTGTTGAAAACAAAAGAGGATATCTTTTTTTTAAGTATCTGTGTTGAAAGCTTAAAGAATATTTATCAAGTAAATCGCAAAAATTGAATCACAAAAAATTAAAATTTGTAAAAAATTACATAATATTTATGATTTTGAAAACCATTAAATTATTTATTAGTTATTCTGTTTTATAACATGCTTTACATTTTATTTCAGGAAACTTAATACGAAACTAGAGCTTAAAAAATTATGTATGACAAATTTAAAAATTATATTTGCAAAACATTAAGGTGGAATTTTTTTTTTAATTTAGATTTTTGTCAACGTAAGTGAAATTTTGCTTGAAATTATTATAAACGCATAAGATTACATTAAAATACTAAAGTCCAATAATACTAAAATATTCATGACGGGCACTTTGGACATCACTGATACCACATGGAAAATTCACAATTATGTGTAAAACATTTATAATCAAGCACAAGCAAAAACTCAAACTGTATTTAGTAAAGTCCATGATAACAACACTCCTAAACACATTTTGACAATTACACATACATGAAATTCATTAATGGTAGACAAGCATGCCAAAATCTAACTACATTTTCACTAAACATGCACACATAAACTACACTGCTTCAAGATACACAATGCAGACAAGCAATTTGGTTATGGACCATGCAAGCATTGCACAAGCAACAAATAACACTTACCTCTTTGTTATCATCAAGTTAAATGACCTAATACAACAGTCATGCCCCCCGAAAAAAACCTCTGAAGTTTTGTAATTTTTTTTCAGCATCTGTATCGTAAATTTATACATTTTTGACGCAGCAAAAGATTTAGGTATGAATGGAATTTTCGTTAAAAAGTCTCAAAAATGAGAGAAAAGTGCAAAATGATCAAAATCAAAAATAATATAAAAACAAGTGGCCTAAAATTGAAGCAAAAAGCAGTTAAGAAATAACGAATCTGAGTCACAAAAAGTTTTAAAAAATGCTTCAAAAAATTCTGCATTGGTATTTAAATGAAAAGAAAATTTATAACGATATTTAGGCGGAAACCAGTTTTATATGAAATGCAGTAAAAAATTAAGTCTACTTTAAACTAAGGGACCTTTAGTGAATGTTTTTAAATTGCCACATCACGAAGGTTACTAACAGTAAGTTGTTGCTTATAGAGCTTTCATGCAAATAAGAAAGAATTGAAAGAAAAAAAGAAATAATGGAAGAAGATTTAAAAAATCTTATGAAATATTTGGGATACTTTTCTTGGTTATTTCACTGAAAATTTTAATGCAGTTCGTACTTAGCTTTTACCTCTCCCCCTCCCCCCAAGAAGCACAAGTACAAAGTTACTGGTAATTTACGAAACATTACTGTATTGTGAAAATTCAAGTTGCGTTACATTAATAACTGAAATTGCATATTATTGTCTTTTAAAAATATTATCTTCCAAATTCTTTAAAAAAAACACTTATTACATTCTTTCTTTCAGAAACTTTTAAAAATTTGTAAAATACATAAAACTTCTCTTTTATGCTTTTGATTGAACCAGAATTCAGAATGAAAAAGAAAAAAAAATGCTTTCAAATCTCCATGTATTTATTCGGTATGAAAAAGTACTTGTGTCTGGAAAAGTATTCGAAATATTTCCAATTAAAATAAGATAGATATTACTTTAGAGAAAAAGATTGAAAGAAAATGAAAGAAGTCTAAAACACACGGTACAAAGTTTCTTCAATTTTGCTTTTAAAACAGTTACACTAACTCCAACAAATTTCAATATTGCACAGCTCCAGTTGATTCTTAGCTTTCTTTCATCCTCAATTTCATTAAATAAATCTCAACTCGTCATCACCTACTTACCTTTATCTGTTCTAATGAATACGGTAATTACAAAAACAACTCTGTTTATTTTTCTTCCACATCATGCTGACGAAACACTACCTGGTGGGAAGTCTTGTTTTGACATCGTATAAAAATTATCCCCATTTTGATAAAATAGCATTCGATCAGTGATGATGATGAATAAAACTGCTTGATACAGATTGATTTACTGCTTGATACAGGGAGTGAAGGTAGTTGTTTCATCTGCGTTGAAACTAATACAGTGAAACCTGTGTAAGTTGACCACTTGCGGTGCACTACTTTAGTAGTCAACTTAAAGAAGTTGAATTATATGCTACAGATCGGATTCTGTGCCTGAAAATAGCAGTCAACTTAGACAGGTGGTCAACTTACAAGGGTGGCCAACTTTACAGGTTTTACTGCACTGAAATTTCATTACTAGCAAGAGAGTGTTTTGCCAGCATGACACCATTAAATACGAATATCAGAGACTAGAATAACTTGAGAATGATCAAACTACACTTTCAAAGTCATTGATTAAACTTTATACCGCGTGTGTGCAAGAGAGTCGAAATCTTACCAAACATAAGAGAAAAGAAAGATATAAGGAATAGGAGATGGAAATACGAAATTAAACTAAAAACAGAGGTGAAGAAACTGATAAAAAAAAAGATGCTGTTATCATGCAGTAGATATATTTCTGTGCTCGTGAGACAGGAGGCCCCCTAACTAACAAAATAAAATCCAGGGGGCCACAGTCTGTCCCTCGGCACTCACCCGCATTCCTTGAAATCGCGAGAGGGCTCTCAGGGGTCTCAGAGCACGGAGGGTTCGCATAGTCTTGAAGGCTTGTATGTTTCCTCCCCCGACTTCTGACGCTAATAGATTGATCACAGACACCTATAAGGTTAAGTTCACATTGAAGAAATGGATTAATACTACCAGGGGAGGGAACTACTTTGACCTGTTAAAAGCAGCTTTACTTGAAACCTTTTAAGAGTGGTGCAGTGGAAATAATGCAGTGGGTACATGAAATACACCACCAGTTCAGTCATTCCAGCCGAGGACTGCAGTTTCGTGCTTATTAGCACTCATCAGCACGACTTAGGAAGTGACTGAGCTGGAGGTGGAAAACCTCTTAAGGAAGCCAAGAGTGCCAAACAAACTGGTAGCTAATATAGAATCAGCACTGACCAGACGAGTGACCGAAGCAATGGTTCGGTTCAACTCGAAGACTGAAGGCAAGGCATGGTATTTTAAGTAAGTTACTGCCTTATAGCCAGGGCTAAGGCAGAAATACATGAAATACACCGCCAGTTCAGTCATTCCAGCCAAGGACTGCAGTTTCGTGCTTATTAGCACTCATCAGCCCGATATAGGAAGTGACTGAGCTGGAGGTGGAAAACGTCTTAAGGAAGCCAAGAGTGCCAGGCAAACTGGTAGCTAATATAAGAATCAGAACGGACCAGACAAGTGACCGAAGCAATGGTTCGGTTCAACTTGAAAATTGAAGGCAAGGCATAATTAGCTACCAGTTTGCTTGGCATTCTTGGCTTCCTTAATAGGTTTTCCACCTCCAGCTCAGTCACTTCCTATGCCGGGCTGATGAGTGCTAATAAGCACGAAACTGTAGTCCTCGGCTGGAATGACTGAACTGGCGGTGTATTTCATGTATTTCTGCCTTAGCCCTGGCTATAGGGCGGTACCTTACTGAAAATACAGTGGGTATTTTTTTTGCAAAAGACTTGTGTTAAGAGTAATAAGAAATATGACTATTGGAGGGATTTAATGTTTTCTAGACTCATCGATCAATATTTTGGGCCAGGAACTGCTTTTGTAGTTTCGGTACTTAGGCCGAATTCAGACGTAGGAGCAAGCTCAGTTGCTTTAAATGCTGCATTATGGCTTCCAAACCTCAATCACTTAGATTTTCAGTCATAAATAGTAATAAATTTCTTTACAATCGGAATTTAATTGCGTAGATGTACCGAGCACCTAAGTCAGGAGTTGTGAAATCTAAAAACCCTTTTAAAGTTAAAGCTGCTGCAGTATCAATGATAGCTAAAATTGCTAAATTCATGCATCGCTATATACATGATAGTTCTAATAACTCTCTCTTAAAAATCATTTACTCAGTTAAAACTGAAATGTCAACCGGACAAAACTTCATTTTCTGAAGGAAAAAAAAACGAATGAAAATAGTATCTTTAGTTTTTGAAATTAAAAATAAATATCTTGTCTGAAATTAAAAAAAAAAAAAAAAAAACCGTAAGAAATTATCCAAAAAATTTTATTAACTCCAAGTGTTTAGTAAAATTAATGATCAATGTAACGAAGATGATATTAGATGAATTTATGATTACATGCTGTACCGAAACTACTTTTTTTTTTTCCTTCCTGTTGTAGCATAAAGAAAGCTTATTTCCACCACAGTTTTTTATCTGATGAATCACTAGAAATTGATTACATTTAATGCCATGGGGGAAAACATAATTGCGTTCATCCAACCAAAAAGGAAAAAAGTGAAAGGGTATTGGTTTTGGTAAAGCAATTCTTCACATCTTTAAAAAAAAAAAAACTTTTTAAACATACTTACACAGGTCATTTTTCTTGATGTTAAAAAGGGAAAATATAGGGACAGGGACAAAGGGGTGCATGTATAATAGCACTGAATTTCCTATTTTATACTTAAAAAGTGTTTGTTTCCAATGAAGCAATTTGCTAGAGAAGAAATCCCTACAAGGATTTTTTGGGAACTATCTAAAAGGCATCTATAAGTTCTATACTTTGGACAAGGTTTGGTTTTGTGCAAGTTCTTGTCTCCTGAAACTCCCAAGAACAAAAAAAAAAAAAAAAAAAAAAAAAAAAAAAAGAAAAAAAAATGCAACTTTCATTTGTAATTATTTATAAAAGTATTGCGTTTGTCTGTGTATTGCAAATAATAAATAATACACAGATATTTTTAGAGCGTTATCTCATGTACTTGTTTTGATTCAACTGATTTATTTTAAAACAGTTTGACTAGTTTTTAAAATCGCAGGGGAAAAAATATTTGATGGTTTTTTCTTCTCCATTATTAGTCGATTTTTCATTTCCGTTTCTAAGGAACTAACACGTAACGAACTTCTAAACTAAAATTACTAAATTCTGCTGATTTAAATTTGTTCTAAATACCTTAACTACTAAATTCTGTTATTGCAATGGCAATTCGTCTTATTTCATTAAGCAAAAAATGTGAAAAATGTATTTGTAAAGCAACAATTCTAGTTTTAAAATTAAAAAAAAAAAGTTTATAGATATTTTTTTATATAGTGCTTAAATTACACATGTGTAAACATTAAAACTTAAATTTGAAATTACAAATCACACAATCACCTGATAAGTTAAATGTAACCGATAAGAATCAATTAGAAAGATATATTACAAGTATTAAAAAGTCTTGAATTCATGGACGAAATAAATAAAAATTCTAAGTAAATTTTCAATCCTTTTGAACGTAAATGAATTTTCATGTTTATAGAATATTTTCTTCTTTTTTTTTGAATTAAAACATGTACATGATAAAATATTTTTTTAACTAAGCGAAAATTATTATTACTTTTTCAATTTTTTGATGCATTTAAAATGTTAAGTAATTTATTATTTAAAGTTTGTTTGTGGAAACAGACTTTAAAGCGAAACTTCTAAGTAAGTATCAGGAGACTTTTTTTTGCAAAAAAGACAAAATACCATGCGCGCTACTCTATGTAATTATTCAATATCTGTTTCTAACAATGGTTGGTTCGAATTCTTCGTTCAAAGAAATTCGAATATTTTTTGTAACAAAACTGCTTTCCTATCTACCCATTCCGTCCAAGATGCTGTAAAAAGAGGAATTTACAAATACTACATTGACAGACGATCACACAACAGCAAAACAAAACATCGCCAAACATCGATCGCAGCGGTGTTTGAGAGCACAAGTTTTTAAAAGGTGTCTTAATAATTAGATTGATTACAAGTAGATTTAAATTTACAATTGAATTACTTCGTTGCACCTGTCATTATACTTTATTTGAAGCAAATATGCACATTTTATGCTCCGGTCAATTTGGAAATTGTAAAATTGAGAAATCGTTAATGTAGATTTGCAGACAAAATTGATTAGCAAAAGCGTTTCCGACGTTCTTTCAAATGTCATCATCTAAATTTCTCTTAAAAATGGTAAAAAAAAGCCTACTGGGTGATTACTCAGTACTTTTCCCTTAAAGGTACGTCTCTTGTTCTTTTTTTTCTTATGGCGATTTTAATTCATTTATCGCTATTACAAGCTAAAAATTTCTTGTTGGCGACTTCAATTTCAAAATTCCAGGGTTGCCATATACTAGTAGATATCACCAATTGCGTCGCCAAACCAAGTATATCGCAACCCTGGAATATCGAAATTAAAGTTGTTGAATGTCGCCAACTACGAAATTTTTAGTTTATAGTAGCAGTAAAAAAAATAAAATCGCCGAAAATGAAAAGTGACGTACCTTTAACGGAAAAGTACCGATCATTCAAATATGTGATGCTATTTTTTTTAGCAAACGGGGAAAAAAATGAAGAAATAAAATCCTACATAATGTAGATTGATGCTTTTATGGTTCGGGATTGAAAAATGACACTAATAATTTATGTAATGTTCGTAAGAATACTGTTAAACAAATTTTGAACTAAAACCCTTGAAAAGACAAATCGAATTCAGTGTCAATTACAAAACTAATAGTCTGCCTATGAACTCTCTTTAACTGAGAAGGAATGGACTCTAATAAAAATTAATTTGCTGATATCAGTAGTAATATCGCTTACACGATGTAATAAATAGTTTTAGTAAAGTCTTCACAATTGTTTGTGAACAATATAAAACGTTATTTACCTTATTATTGATTCAGAATTTAGTAACGATATTTAACAAGGAAAAAAAAATAACAGTATTATTTCGTCTCTTTCAGCAATACTGTACGTAAAATGTGTCATATTTTATAGTAAATGCTCCTGAGCTTAATGGGAATTTTTTCAATTGTGAAAATTAATGTTAAAACTTCGAGAAGTTTTTAATATAGTTTTTTTGCGAAACACCAATTCTAATTTTCAATGATATTTGAAACAGTTTATATTGTAGCTTCCACGAAAAACAAATGCTATATGTCTTATTTATAAACATTAAGTGTTGATACAGTTCTACAAACCTTTCAAAAAGAAAATATTTTTATGATACGTTGATGAGAGATAATATTTTTCATGTAAAGGGTGTCCCAAAATTAACGCAAGATTTGAATTCGCCACCATTTTTGCAATAAATGGTTGGCAACCATGAAAAAAGAACAATTTGACAGCTGAGAGTTTAGGGTAATCAAAAATGGAGCGTTAAACAATACAATAACGCGCTTTCATTATTGAACAATTGTTTCAAAAATAATGAAAGTTGAGGCTGGTCAAGCAGTTACTGTTATTGGCGCTCGGTATCGCAACACGGTAATGCACAGGTGGTTGTGGGCTTGTTGACATAGACCTTTGAATTCAAATAACCCCATAAGAAGAAATTTAAAAATGTTAAATCACACGATCTAGGGTGCCAATTCTGATGACCGAAATGAGAGAGTACGCGACTAGGAAATGCCTTATGCAGTAATTGAAATGTTTCACTCTCTCTAGCTGTACGGTACAATAACACCCCATTTTTACTAACCCTAAACTCTCAACTGTCAAATTGTTCTTTTTTCATGGCTGCCAACAATTTATGGAAAAAATGGTGGTAAATTCAAATCTTGCGTTAATTTTGGGACACCCTTTAGAAGCAACATTTTTTGCTCTTCTTACTACACAGAGATTATAGATTAAGAACATTAGTGGTCTCTCGTTAATAAATAACTTGTTTCATCGTTAAAATTAAAAAAAAAACATTTTAGTATCTAATCTAGCACTAAAATGAATTTTAATATTAGGTCATTATTCTATAACCATTTGGGTTTAGTAACAAAAACATAATCATTCTTAAAAAGAAATTTTGTTTCAAGAGTTTCATCTTTCAATCTAAATATGTTTCTATCTGGAGTATGATATACATACTTTATCTCAGAAATCTATAACTCAACAAGAAAAATTAAATGAAGATAATGCATAGGCAAAAAGGGTGGCAAAGTTAAACTTTTTACATGTTCTAGGCTAAGGTAACACCAAAATAACGTTATTTTGAGCTTTGGCTCGATTTCACTTCCGGTTTTTCTTGCGTGCTTTTCATGAACTAAGATGATGCGCAGTTGGACTGTTTCCCATTTTTCTAACGTATTTTTTTTCTGAAAGAGCATGGTCGAAAACATGGTTTGAGTTACTTTTTAAATTTTTTTATCTTAGTTTCTCTCGTAAGAAAATAATCTTCAGTCTCTCTTTTCAGTTTCGCAATGACGTCACAAGTCACTAGGGTTACAAGAACAAAATTTCAGGACATAGACAAATTTAAAAACTGCTTAAGGCTTTCACGGCCAGAGTCAATATGAAGAAATAACATTTCCGGGATTATTGGCCGTGGTCTAAATTGAAAAGAAGGTCTTTTTTCCCAAATTTCGCCAAATGGATATTTTATTCAACTATCAATTCACGTGCCGCTAATAAAATTCCTTGCAGTGAAAAATCACAAAAAGGCGAAATTTTGCCAGAAAAGACATCGACGCGCTCCGATCTAAGATGGGTGTCTTCAGTTGTGACGTCAGCCAATGAAACATCTTGATGTAGAAATATGACATTAAAAAAAAAAAAATTAAGTGTTGGGAAAAAAGTTTTCTGGCTCCACATGTGATTATCATTATCATTGTTATTATTATTATTTTGCTTATTTTGTCAATTTCAGTCATCAAAAGTATACATTCAAGTCATCTAAAAGTAATACTTTTGACTGAAGGAAACACCCATATTCTGACAACGCAACGCTGTTCCAGGCTGCTAATAAACGCGAATTGTCATTCTTCTTTTTTATTTTTAAGCTTTCACATTACACGTTAGAGTTTGGACGACTTTAGACAGTGTCAGTTAATTCTTGATTTGCTTTTCCGAGTGTGCATGATGAATAATCAAGAGTGTTGCGCTCTTTCTTCTTAACAATTACTACTCTTTTATTCTATTAAATGCTTAGATTGTTAGTTACCTTTGCACTAAAGATGACCATTGCTTATGTTATACAAGTATTCATCGCATAGAAAAACGATATTCTTCATGTATATTCTTACTGCGTGTATTATGTTATTAATTAAAATTTTGCTTTAAATAAGTATTAGTGGATATTTAATAATAATGCACACACTTGGTTTCATAATTGAGAAGACTTTTCAATTACTTTTTTTTTTGGCCCTAAATCTTTCCCTTTTTGAATTCAACATTTCGTAACAGAATGAAACCTTTTATGAAAGTTTAGCTCTTACACTTTTTTTCAATTTTCTGTGATTTTTATTTGCATATAAGGAGGAATTCAGGCTATAACGCGTTAAAATAAGTTCCGAGAACTATAGGGTTACCACTCTTCTTTAGTTAGAAGTTAAGCATTTGCTTAAAGTAATTATTAACAAAACTATTCCCCCATACACAGCATCCTTACAATCAAGTTATAGATATTAGATAGAGATCAAAACATCCTGTTAACGTATTGACCGCACTGGACACATATGTATCAAATGAACAACAAAACAAAGGGTTAGACAACATCAAAAGCACCAAACATGCATAATATATCCACGACACTTAGACCCTAAGACTTCACTGACACAGACAGCATGAATATTCATGCATTAGACAACTACATGCAACTGATTGCAATCAAAGATAATTTAGATAATTTTGGAATTACTTCACCAGAGAATATAGTTACAGATTGGGGAAACACAGAATGACAAAAAAAAAAAAAAAATCATTAAGAAGCATATTTTTTAATCGCTACTTAAATTTAATCAATGATACAGAAGCAGTTTCTTGAAATAACCTATTGTTAAATAAAGGAAGACGCTTCTTTTGTCACAATAATCATATGGCAATAACTTTAGTTTTGGTCACAGTAAGAATATACAGCAAGAATAAAAAAATATTTAAAAAAAAACTTTTTGGTCATTAAATTATTTTTGTATTTTAGGTAATCTTTCAATCGTTTTTAGGTAAAGCTTATGATTTAGAAACATAGAAGATATCTTTTGAAAATTGTAATGAACGATAAAAAAAGAATGCAGTTCATTTTTTGCTCATTAGCTTCAAGCGTTGGATCGTTTGATGGAAAATATTTGAGATTTAGTTTAAATGGGAGCTTTTGGAGGATTTAATTTCTCGGTAACATAAATTACTTGGCGGGAAAATAAAACATTGTACTCTGGTTTCATACAAAATAATTAAACTGGATCGTTATTCGTGTTGTCGGAGCATAGGAAACTAGTTTTTAGTCTTGAAGATCGCTTAATTGCTTCATTTGTTATTTTTACAGCGTTAACTGATCCCTTTGTTATAGGCGCTTTCTTTATAGTGACGGTACATTAAACTTTTTTCAGAATAAAAAATACTAAAAAACAGGTTTTTGCATAAATCAATTTAATTTTAACCCTTGTACTTAAAGGGGAAGAAAGATGTGTCAAGTATATAAAAATGAAATTTTTTCTACACGAAGCATACTTTCCTTAGCCTTTGAACAGTACTATCTAGTTCATGAAATTGTTGACTATAGAGTTTATGTATCTATTTTGCAGTTAATACATTTGATAGGAAGCCTTCAACTTCAGCGGGAGACAATAAAATCTTCAATATTTTTCTAATTTATTTTCAAACGAAGTTTTTATTTGAAAGGAAAATCTTATAAAAGTGATTGAATAAATATGACTTTTTTGTTTATCATGTATCTTGTAAGCAAAAATCAGCAATTATTGCCTGACCTCTTAAAATGTTGAAGCTGATATATATGTTTTTTCAACTACACTTTTTCGGTAAAAGAATTGACGAATTTACCACGTGTAACCAGCAATTATGGTTAGATAAAAACCACGCATACATTTGGACCTGGAAATGTATGAAAGGACAGTTAGTTTAACTTCTTGTTTTACTGGTGTATGCTTGTAGAATCTTAGAAGATGTAATTAATTTGGAGGAAAAATCACTAATGCTGGTTTTTCACAGGTTGTAGATCGTTATCTGATTTTTATTTACAAAGGAGAGCCAATAAGAAGCGTTTGGGAACACAATGGCATGTCAGTTAAATTGGATGGATGTGCTTAGAAAGACAAAGATTTTGTCGCCGTTGCTTCCGAGAAAAATCATAAGAAAAAAAAAGCAATGAATAAAAAAAAAAAGTAACTTAAGGGTTCCTAGGGAATGTTAATCACCTAGTGAATTCTTGACCTTCAATGATTATTGAGGTCTAGGAAAGACCTCAATAATCATTGTTGGCAGGAAAAAACAACAACATAAGAAAAAAGAAATGAAAATAAATAACATAAAGTCATAACAAGTAACTCAAGGGTTCCCAGGGAATGTTAATCACCTAGTAAATTCTTGACCTTCAATGATTATTGAGGTCTAGGAAAGACCTCAATAATCATTGTTGGCCGGGGTAAAAAAAACAACATAAGAAAAAAAGAAAAAAAAAAGAAAAAAAAGAGGTCTTAACAAGTAACTTAAGGGTTCCCATGGAATGTTAATCATCCAGTAAATTCTTGACCTTCAATGATTATTGAGGTCTAGGAAAGACCTCAATAATCATTGTTGGTCGAGAAAAAAACAACATAAGAAAAAAGAAATGAAAATAAATAATATGAAGTCAGAACAAGTAACTCAAGGGGTCCTAGGGAGTGTTGATCGCCTAGTAAATTCTTGACCTTCAATGATTATTGAGGTCTAGGAAAGACCTCAATAATCATTGTTGGCAGGAAAAGAAACAACAACATAAGAAAAAAGAAATGAAAATAAATAATATAAAGTCGGAACAAGTAACTCAAGGGTTCCTAGGGAATGTTAATCGCCTAAGAAATTCTTGACCTTGATTGATTATTGAGGTCTAGGAAAGACCTCAATAATCATTGTTGGCAGGAAAACAACAACAACATAAGATAAAAGAAATGAAAATAAATAATATAAGGTCATAACAAGTAACTCAAGGGTTCCCATGGAATGTTAATCACCCAGTAAATTATTGACCTTCAATGGTTATTGAGGTCTAGGAAAGACCTCAATAATCATTATTGGCCGAGAAATAAAGCAACATAAGAAAAAAGAAGTGAAAATAAATAATATAAGGTCATAACAAGTAACTCAAGGCTTCCCAGGGAATGTTAATCACCTAGTAAATTCTTGACCTTCAATGATTATTGAGATCTAGGAAAGTCCTCAATAACGATTGTTGGCCAGGGGGAAAAACAACATTAGAAAAAAGAAAAGAGAAAAAAAAGAGGTCTTAACAAGTAACTTAAGGGTTCCCATGGAATGTTAATCACCTAGTAAATTCTTGACCTTCAATGATTATTAAGGTTTAGGAAAGACCTCAATAATCATTGTTGGCCGGGGGAAAAAAAACACAAGAAAAAAGAAAAGAAAAGAAAAAAAGAGGTCTTAACAAGTAACTTAAGGGTTCCCATGGAATGTTAATCACCCAGTAAATTCTTGACCTACAATCATTATTGAGGTCAAGGAAAGACCTCAATACTCATTGTTGTTCGGGAAAAAAACAAAACATAAGAAAAAAAAGGCAACGAAAAAATAATAATATAAGGGCATAGCAAGTAACTTAAGGGTTCTCAAGGAATGTTAATCACCCAGTAAATTCTTGACCTTCAATGATCATTGACGCCTAGGAAAAGTTAAAGATTCTCGGAAATGACCCGCGCGTATCACAACTTGCGCTCTCAAGACAGTGCCGGCATAGAAGGCGAGGGGTAGGACAATCACAGACTGCAGAGAGACGATCACCGTGGATTGAGGAAAATAGGATTCACTATCAGCAGCAACCAACCAGCCAATCATATCATTACTTACTCTCATCCCCTCCAGGCGGGAAAGGGCCCTAAGAGGGCGCAGGGCCCTGAGAGTTCTCATGGTTTTAAAGGCGGGGATGTTGCCGTAGCCCATTAATCCCACCGAGAGATTAAATATGGAAACCTAAACCAATGTTTGTCGAAGGAAGGCAGGAAGGAATATGATGTGGAAGAAGCAGCCGGAAAACAAGAAAAGGATAGGGTTAGTTCATATAGTAACAGATAAAGATTAAAAAGATTTATTACAGACAACCGTGCGACATTATTAATCTTACACTATGTATTACACATTTAAGGAATTTAATAGCATTCGTGCAGTTAAATTTTAGTGTTCTACAGGCTACGAAAATGGTAGACGGTAATAGCTTTAGTGAGTTACATACACAAGTACAGAAAAAATATTGTTTGTAATGTTTTAGTAAGGAAATAAAGTGTTGCTTACTATGACAGTATGTTGTATTAGTAATATGACATTTGCATTATTTTTTGAGACATGAAATTGTTATTATAAACTTTTATGATGCCACAAAGGGGTTTTGTATTACTTATTACCATATTTTGCTTCAACGGGGCGGTTGAGACTTTTAGGGGCTAATAGATGCTTTGATGGTAACACACTAAGTTTCAGTATTATTGCAACTTACTATGTTCGAAAGTTTAAAGCAAAATAAAGAGATATCATTGATGTTAAGACATTCTAAATACGTTATAAAAATATAATTGAAGTTTTTCTGTTTAATTCAGATAAAAACCAATTTAAAAAGACTAGAGGAAGTTTTCCTAAATTAATCCTTGACTCTTTTAAATGTAGTTTGTGAATTCTACTGACAATTTTGTAAAATATATTTACAAGACAAAAAATATGAACACTAAATTGATTTGTAAATGAAAGATGTTAGTTTAAGTAAAGAGAGGAAAAAATATAAGTACACAATATTTTTATGTAATGGTTCAGTGGTTTGTTACGTGAAAATTTCAAATTTACCATTAAATGAATATGTGAGTCCTAGGTTCAACGATTACAAAAGGAATAATACCTTTGCAATGTTCACTTTAAGCGCATTTTATCCCTGTAAGGCTAATTTTAGATTGAGGAACAATAAATGCATTAAAACTATTAAACAACTGTTTTAGAATAATGCTTTAAAATTGAACCAAAATAAAATATTTTGACAATTTGGCAACAATTAACAGAAATCAGGTCTCTAATTGGATAGTTGGCAGAAAAAAAAATTAGTAATCCATCAAATGCATTTAGCATATTTTTATAAAATAATACATACTAACAAATTTCAATTAATACTTTTAAGGAATTAAATTCTATATTTAACACGTAACACATGAAGATGTTCAAATATTTTATACGTAAAATGCTTTAGAATTAAAAGTATGTTTTAAAGCTTTAAAGGATCGTTTAAATTGCTTTTATTTATTTTGTATTTGTGACATTACATATCCAACTATATTTGATTGTATCGAACTTCTTTCTAATGCTTTCAAACTGTGAACAATGCGTTCTAGTCCACAATGTATGTATTCGCCTGAACTTAGCAAATATTAATTTGGTGCAATTGTAGATAAAAGAAAAAGTTTATTTGAAATTGCTCCAGAAAACAAAGCATTTTTCTCTTGCATAACTTGTATCTCTAAGAAACATTTGTCCAATAAAAAAATTAAATGTTTGAATTTGAATTGTATCAATTTGTAGAAGAAATTGTCAATGTATTAAATATGCAATTACCTGATTCATATAAAAATAGTTTAGGACGAAGCTTATATTATACTGTTAGTTATAAAAAAAGTGGTATGTTCCTTATATTTGACTATATACCATCCAGTCACGTGTTAAGAATTCATAGTAAAAACAGCCCTTTCTATTTTGATTTTTATGAACTGTCGAAACTGGAGAAAGACTAGTTTAAACATTGCCAAAACTAGCAGTTTTGGTAAACAGTATTAGGTCTTTCACTAGCAGGTGAAACTAAATTTTGGTTTTAGTTTTTCCTCATAATAAAATTTTTTTTAGAAATGTTTGCAGTTGGTTTACTTCAAATGATTGAAAAAAAAAAATGAAAATAACCATAAATACTATAGTCGTAGTTTTTTTTTTTAAGGAAAACATGATTTTAAAAATACTTTACAATATTCGTACAATGAATAAAATTAATATATTCATAACAATTAAATAAGTGAAAGATCATCAAAGTAATGATATGCTAAAAGATATCAAGAGGGAAAAATAAAATGAGAAAAAGTTATCTTACCAGGACAATGACAAAATCTAGCCAGCACCATGCATTTTGAAAATATTTTCGAAAACCAAGAGCTAGCCATTTTATCAACATTTCGAAGAAAAACAGGACGGTAAAAACTTTGTCCATGTATGTTAATATAGCTTTCAACAGGGGCCTGTACTTTAGATTCACATCTTCTGCTGCCTGAAATAAAAACAACAAAACTCACATGAAATAAATTATTTAATAAAAATTTTCTGTAAGTTTTAAAGTAGGCAAACACCCTAATTTTCGAAAAAAAAAATCGATTTTGAGAAATTCAAAGAGCCCTAGTGTTCTTCTTTCTAAATCCGCAATTGTTTTTTAAATCCGTAAATTATTAAGAAAACTAGAAAAATTTTATTAAACTGAATGGTGTCGTTTCCAAAATTTTAAAAGTATTTTTTTCTGAAAGAGCATGCTTAAAAACATAGGATCTGACCATTTTTTAAATAATTTATTTAAGTTTAATATTTAAAAAAAAATACTTAAATCTCTGCGTTTTCATTGTTTACACTTCTGTCGTGTGGCATCACAAATGATGAAATGCCATTCACAGAACAAAATATTTAATTCGCATCTTTACTCACGTGTATTGGCAATGATAGCAAGCATAGAGCACAATTTTAATTCGCTGCTTGATTATCATAACGTGGAAACGTAGTAGAAATGCGCCAAATTGCATCATTTGTGACGTCATAAGAACCACGCCTTGTTTGAAAAATCGGACATTTTAAAAAATTAATTAAAACAAAACTGTTGGGAAAATGAAAGTATTTTCTGGGTCCAAGTAATTTTTTTTTGCTCACTCTATCCTTGATTTTCTCATAACCACGTTTTCAAGTTTTCATTTACGCCAACAGCTCTGGCGAAAAAAGTATTCACGCTAAAGATTTTAAACTTTTGCAAGCATGGTAATGGAATAAACCTCAAAAAGTTAATGTGCATGCAATATGTGGTTTTGAAATAATGATCAATTAAACTTAGACGCCAAAAAACAAGTTTTTGGGGGAAATTTTCAAACATTTACCCATAAAACATGTTTTTAGTTAATTATTTCCAAATTGGAGGCTCATATCACTCTCTGGTAACTCACGAAGAGATATACACAAAAAATTTAAAAAATAATGAATAAGTGAATGCACTGGAAGTGTTAAGGTAACGGTAGTTTTTTGCTAAAAATATGACTTTTTTGTTAAAAAAAACCTATCGATTTTTTTTTCAACAAATATGTAGTCAAAATGTATTATTTACGTCATATTTAATAATCGTATAAAGTTTTAGAAAGGCGCAATAAATATTGAACAAAAAAGTATTTAGGGCGTTCGCCTACCTTAAACAGTTTTTTATGCAACAATTGTCGAATAGTTTGAGTATAATATTCTTAATTTTACTCAAAAAATTTGTGACGACCAAAAATTAATCACCGGAAATAGATCTTCTACACACACACACAATAAAAAAAAAAAAAAAAAAAGAGCTAGTAATAAGCAAAGTTTTCTTTCAGGGTGTTGTTCAGCAGTTATCAGATATTTTTTTTCCCGTAACACACTGTTCGTAAACGATGAAATAATTAAGTGAAGGATTATTTAGCGTAAGAGATAATATGAACCAGCAAGGAAAAGTTAATGCCTGACTCTCCAGAAATACTCATGTTTTTGCTTCACAGTTAAAAAGTATCCGGATTTAATTCTTCATATTTGTGTATCGTGAGCATCTGCAGCGAGGATTAATTTCAATATTTCATTTAGTTTTACCCGAATTCCGGATTGTTTGACTTTAATTTCCGCCAATGCACTTTCACGCTACATGTTACACTTATGATTTAAAAAATTACATTCATTTGCTGTAAATGAATTTATCCATCTTAGTTTCTTGTTCAAAGAGTACTTGCAGATTTAAATAATATTGAAAAGTATTTTTTAATTTTTTCCCCAGCCGATTATAATCAGCAAAGCGGCCGGTTATGGCCGATTACTGCCGATTAAACGAAGCATCCCAACTTACTATTATTATTATAACTGGAAGATTAAAGAACCATTTTATGTGTTGCAGATGCAACAAGTTCATAGTGCCGTAAACATGACAACCGGTAAAAGGGAAAAGGATGGAGAAAGGTTCAGTTATTTGGCCTTGACACGCAGATTCTAAATACAATAAAACCTTTAAAGTCGATCCCCCTTGTAATTTGACCACCTGTCTAAGTTAATCGTTTTTTTTTCAGGTGCAGAGAATTAGTCCTATATGATATAAATCAACCTTAATAAGTTGACCACGAAAGTAGTACCCCACAAAGTGGTCAACTTAAAACAGGTTTCACTGTATAGACTGTAAGTAAGTTTTCACATAAAAATGCAGAACACATCTCTTACCAATGCCAAGCTGCTAACCATAATCATAGTTATGATTACTGTCTCAAAATACTTGTCTTCAATCAAAATGAACGTTTTTGCTCTTAACTCCTTCCAGTTGGCCCAAAACTCTGGATTGTAGTCGTCCGCGCAGCAGGCTATTTTCTTGTAGCATATGTCTGGGCAGCAGTCAGCAGGATACTCCGAGATGATAACATCCGCCGTCGCTGCTCCGTCGTCTAGTTTATCAGTGTCGACACCCTCTTCATTTTGAGGATTAATATCTGCACTAGTCATCACGTCTAGAAATAATGTAAAATTGTAATACTAAGAAATAAATAAATCATACGCTGAAAACATTGAGAAGCAAAATTGAAATAAATTTTTTGCGTACACTAGCCAACTAATCTGTATTAACATTAACTCCCTACACCATCTTTACTTTTACTAATAATAAACCTGAAAGTCTCTCTGTATGGATCTCTATCTGTACGGATCTCTGTCTGTCAGGATCTCTGTGACGCGCATAGCGCCTAGACCGTTCGGCCCATTTTCATGAACTTTGGCACAGAATTAGTTTATAGCTTGGGGGTGTGCACCTCGAAGCATTTTTCGAAAATTCGATTTTGTTCTTTTTCTATTCCAATTTTAAGAAAAATTTTCCGAGCAAATTATCACAACGTGGAAGAGTAAATTACGAATTTATCATAACGTGGAACCGTAACATGAGTAAGCATAGCAAATTGGCGTGAACATAGCAAATTGGCAAGAAATTCATCATCCATTATTTGTAAATATACAAGTAAACCAAATAACCTTTTAATTTTCTACTAACGGCAAAGCCGTGCGGTACCTCTAGTAAATGGATATTACGGGTAGAAAAAAATATTTATATACACAGATGCGCTAAAGATTAATGTATTTAGCACATATACTGTTGATTAAAAATATGTTTTTCAGATATTTTCAAACTAAGCTTGTGACTGAAATATTAACTTGTGTCAGTACCAATAATCTAAATGTAAAGCAATTATATTGCACCACTCAAGTCACACTGGTTAACCGAGGAATAACGCTTTTATAGGGAAATATGATCAAATTTGCTGTGACGTCAGAGTCTCGTTGACAGTAAAGGGCTAAAAGCACGTGATTTCACCAGTTTAAGCAATAAAAATCACGTAAAAACAGATGTAGACGTATTAAACTGGTATACATATTATAAATAAAACTAATCAGGATGGTTCTTATAAGTTAAGGGCAAACAGATAGAAGGGTAATCCAGCCAGGGAATAGGAATGAATACAGGTAGCCGCTTCCTTGCATATGGCACAGTTATCAGGTGTTCTAGTGCAATTTGTACTATGTTGAATTATCTATTGAAGGTATGTGTTTACAAATACAGAAACATTTCATTGAAATTTCACTAATTACTTTCAGTTTCAATCTATATATATATAAATGAATGTTTGTCTGTATGTCATCCATGAACTCAAAAACTACCCGGCAGATTTCACTGAAACTTTCACCGTTTGTTATTTTTGGTACTGGGAATGTTTATAGACCAGTTCGAAAAAAATCTGATCGATAGTTCCTTTTTTATTCCAATTTAAGTCACAATCCATTGGATAAATACGAATAAAATTATCGGCTGCAGAAATTAATTCGCGTGAAAGATCTCATTGATAAGAAGTTAGCTGTTGCCCTTTTTCTTGAGTTTGAACAAATAAATTCTTTCTTTATTGTTTTATGGCTTTTCATGCAACGGGGGGATTTAAAACTTTTTCTATTTGATATTTTTAGCGATTGATTGATCTTGCAAACTGCGTGAGTACAAAATTTGAGTATAGTCACGGCTTCACTTGATACCTGGATCGATTATTATAAAAATTGCTATATATATGTATTTTTCCACGGAGAAGGTGCATAATATGCTCATTGAAGCCACTCGCCACCAGGTGGCACTGCAGAGTAGCAACTTCTGCCCCGTTCAACCGATTGCCATGAAAATCAGTATAGTGATGTATTTTTTTGTTGGCGTAGCAACGCGCGTCGGGTACAGCTAGTGTAATATAAAACTAAGTGGCCCATCTCCCTGCTCGTTTCATTCGCTAACCTTTTTTCGCCGCCTGCGGCGTGTGGCTATTGATGGTTTTAATGCGTTTTCCTCTGAGTGTCCTGCAAACTGTTTTTATGAATTTATATCTCCGGCCCCTTATGGTTAAGAGGGGGTAAGAGAAGGCAGAACGGCTGCTCCTGAATGTCTCTTATCCAATGATGTGTGTTTACCTGGTAGGCATTAACAGTTCGGAGGAGGCACACACAGAGAGAGATTTTAATTACATAGATGTGCATTTTAATGATTAATCAAAGATGAAATAATGTATCTTAATAATGTAAATTGAAAGAAAAGTATAGCAATAATAACTGATTGACAATTCCTAATCATGAACGTTTATGTTAGAAAATATTTCATTTATATTTGATACCATGAAAATTATACTTGACACAAGAAATATCATATACGATTTGGCATCTCACATTCAGGCAAAATGAAATTAGTTCATGTCCATTTACAATCAGCGAACAAAAGGTCGAAATACCTTCAATCAAACAATGAAATAATTGACCTCATAATCTTAAATGGATTGTGAGTTTAAACATTAAATGATTGTATTAACTGCAAATCTGAGTTAATACATGCATGGGTTACAAAAGCAGTACAATTTCAATGCACAATAAATATACAACTACGTAACTAATACCATATCCTTGTTTATTAAAATAATACATATTTAAAAAATAAGTAACATATCTGTGTTAGAATTAATTTGCTATTGAGAAGAATTTACATATGATTTATTAACAAAGAAATGAAGCTTAGTATTAGAGGCCGTATGAAAAACAATGGCTGGCCTTTTTATTAAAGGTTCGACTTTCTTAAAAGGAAGAGCTTTCTAAAAAGGGTTTCAACAGGTTTTATGTGAAGTTTCACAATATCCGT